>NW_022280123.1:553422-553489 GCF_004355925.1 Anarrhichthys ocellatus
TGTGTATATGTGTGTGTGTATATATATATATATATATGTGTATATGTGTGTGTGTATATATATATAT
>NW_022280123.1:553499-556130 GCF_004355925.1 Anarrhichthys ocellatus
TATATATATGTGTATATGTGTGTGTGTATATATATATATATATGTGTGTATGTATATATATATGTGTATATATATATATATATGTGTATGTATATATATATGTGTGTGTATATGTGTATGTATATGTGTGTGTGTATGTATATATATATGTGTATATGTGTGTATGTGTATATGTGTGTATGTATATATATGTGTATGTGTATATGTGTGTATGTATATATATGTGTATATGTGTATGTATGTATATATATATATGTGTATATATATATATATATATATATATAAAAATGAACTTTTTTGATTTTAGCAAATGGCTGCAATGAAACAAAGAGTGAAAAATTTAAAGGGGTCTGAATACTTTCCGTACCCACTGTATGTGTGTATATATATGTATGTGTATATATATGTATGTGTATATATACATGTGTATGTGTATATATGTGTCCTGAATTAGGAACTAAATCTGGAGCTAAAAATCCTTTTTAACAAATTCCTTCTTAAACTTCTTAAACTAAAACAGTGCACATCCTATTCGTTACTAATATAAGTTTTATAAAGATAGTCTTTTACAATAAAACAAAGCTTTTCTGAAAATATGTTTGTATATCTTTGTTATGTTTAAGGTGACTGACTGGAGGTCATAGCTTCCCCTGTGTTTCACGTTACTGCTACCGTTCTGCTTATCGCTAATGATGTCTGATACGGTTGGTTTGTCCAATAAGAGGAAGTGCGGCGGTTGTGTAACTCTCATCTTGTTGTGCGACGTATTTTATAATGGATAATGATTAGATAACGATGGTTGTAGTATTTAGATAACAGCTTCAGATCTTCTGTGCTGTAATCATAAGAAGTCCCAAGAACAGATTGAGATTTTAGCACATTTGTTATCGTAATTATATGAATATTTTAATAATTGTATTATATTATATAATGAATATATATAATATAATTTAATTATAACCTTTTGTGTGAACAGCTATGACCTTGTTTGTCTCTTGCCTGTAACAATAAAATAATTAGACTAACAGGACCATGTGTGTTTTTTTCCCCCTGTGTGTTGTCTGCAGGACAGCGTAGTGGAGTTCAACAGGTTCGACCCTGCCTGCCTGTTACCCGCCAACACCGATGACTACTGGACCTACCACGGCTCTCTGACCACACCCCCCCTGACCGAGTCCGTCTCCTGGATCGTTATGAAGCAGCACATAGAAGTCAGCCACGACCAGGTGTGTGTGTGTGTGTGTGTGTGTGTGTGTGTGTGTGTGTGGCTGCAGTAATCCACAGTTTTTGTAAGAACAATGGATCAAATGACTAGGACTGTATTTACATGGATACATGAAGATAATCCCGGTTATGATCAAATTGGGATACGATGAAACCGGGTCATATCCCCGTATACATGATAAATATGAGCAACTCAGTTACTGATAACTGAGATTGAATATTGGACTTTCATTCAACAGGTGGGCCAGAACCATGAATGCTAATGTTTCTTTGTGCTGTGTGTATCTGTTTGCTCAGCCATTCACAATAGCACATTCTGAAGGTTATATCACATGTTGTTTTGCTGCCTCCAGTGACCACTTGAGGGCTCCAGTTGTCTTTCGGAGTCAAACTGAGCCGATTCTTTGGTGTTTCTGTTAAGCAGAAATTATGCTGTCAAGGTGACACGGAAGTGTGTTTTCAGTAGCGCGGTCACACCGCAGCATTCCTGATCATCTTAGGGTGTGTCAACAATGAAGGAACCAGCCTGCACGGTAGCTTTCTGTGCCTCAAGGCATGAATCCTTTACACATCTTGTTCCGCATACTTCCCTTTTAGAGTGCACGTTCAATTACTTTGCTGAGCTTCGCCGGCTTTATCCTCCTTTACTTGCCAATAACATAACAGCCTGTTGTTCAGCTTTAAAAAAGGCTTTTAATAAGTTTTATTACTGAAACCATTTAGATTTTAAATATGTGGTCAGTCTATCCAAATAAAGCCCATTTGGAAATACTCCAACAGCAGCGAGGAGCTGCTACTGTCAGTACCAGGAGGGGTACACACAGGTCCACACTGCATGTTTAAGCACGGGGCATCCAAAAATAATAATACATGCAATCAAGAACCACCAATGTGGGAGACAGACGGGTTGGGTTGGTATTCACAGATTTTTCTAAATTTCAATTCTGTCTCTTTTGTCTACCCTTCTAGCAGTGGGGGCTATTAATACAAACACTGTCCACATGTGCTTTTGTATGCCGAGTCCCACGAGCAGATGAATGTGTTTAACAGGCTATAGGCTATGTTAGCGGACATTCGTCAATAAGAAAACAAGTCTATTTATACTGCAGAGTGGAGGAGTACAAGCAGAACCAGCCGTAGTGAGATGTTGGATGAAGAGCTTCTTTTACCTGTCGTGCGGTGTGATGGAAAACACAACACACGCAGTCTAAATAAGGCGTTGCTTTTACTGTGAAGAATTTGTAGGAAATAAACCTCACCTGCCGTGAAACAATGGCTCCTTTGAGTCCCAGCCATGGATCAGCCCTCTACGCATAAAGTCCTACATTAGTGTAACTCAGAGTATTAATCAAGTCAGCCTGTCGGCCCTTTTTTTTTTTTTTTTTTTTTTTTTTTTTTTTTTTTTTT
>NW_022280123.1:556230-578962 GCF_004355925.1 Anarrhichthys ocellatus
CCCCCCCCCCCCCCCCCTTTTTTTAAAATTTATTTTTATTTTTATTTTAGCTGGCGGTCTTCCGGAGCCTCCTCTTCACCTCTGCCGAGGAGGACGTACAGAAGAGCATGGTGAACAACTTCCGCGTGCAGCAGTCGCCCTGCGGCCGCACCGTCCGCTCCTCCTTCAC
The DNA here is from genome assembly GCF_004355925.1 of Anarrhichthys ocellatus. Lineage (NCBI taxonomy): Eukaryota > Metazoa > Chordata > Actinopteri > Perciformes > Anarhichadidae > Anarrhichthys > Anarrhichthys ocellatus. The sequence goes on from NW_022280123.1 coordinate 556,400, forward strand.
TCCTTTCCTGCAGGAGGCTGCAGGCGACAAGCACTCCCACTGACGCCGCTGGACCCGGTACTCACAGGGACCAGAACTACCTTTCACTCTGTGAGCAACTGTCCACACTCCATCTTTTATTTTTAACTCCGTCACTACAAAAGGTTTCTCATCTCATTTGAAGCAGAAAACATATTTTGAAGTATGACAAAGTTTCCTCACAGGATCTTCAGTTCTACTTATTGCTGTTTTTCTTTGAAGGAGTGAACAGAATCCATTTATTTTTTATTACAAACCTGTTTTACATGGAGGGTGTAGGGATACTTTGTTTTTTTTTTCCGATTTTGGTTTTGAGTGCCGCAGACCAATAACTAATAAGGGATGGCTGCTGTGGGGGGGAATATGTGGTTTTACTAACTTTGATAACAGGAATTGTGTTTATTATACGTTACATGTTACTGTCCGTGGGGTTTGTAGCTGCAGCTCAGTCTGGAGAACGGCTGAGGCCAGAACTCAACAGCACCGTGTGCTGGCCACAGCCGGTACTACAGCAGAGTCTGCTCGTGATGTTTCTGACTATACAAGGAGGCTGCAGCTAGTTTACAGCAGAAAGCCCAGGTGATTTTAACAGACTACACAATGCATAATAAATTGAATATCATAAAGGGCTTTAAAAATTCTAATAATAATATATGGTGGGTTGTTGGGTTTTATCATTCATTTTGTCATCTATACGTTAACAAGATGATTAGAATGTATGTTTTTTTTTTTTAATCTGTTACAAAGAGATTATAGGATACATGCGACATCCCTCTACCGAGCCTTGGGCCTTCTACTCAGAACTAATACTCTCAAACATGCCAGCTTACAGTAGCACACATGCATTTTAAGAACATTCTGATTGGAAGTAGCGTTTTTTTTTAGTTTTTTTTTTTAACCACAGTGCCTTAAATATTCTCTGTGTCGCTCCAACTCAGACATGCGAGGCGAGTCTCCGCCGCGCGGTTCAGCGCGCAAAGTTGTCTCGGAGGAATCGGTCGAGTCTGTGACGCGGCAGAGCTTCCACAACACACCGGTGTGTTTCGGCCACGATGAGTTCAGGGACACGGTGGGGGAATTAGGTAAACCGGCAACCGACTAGACTTTCAGCTCAACTGATTGAATCATCTTTATCCGGAGGGAACCCGTCCGTCTGGTTCTGTTAGCTTCCTGTTGATCAAAGTAACGTGATGAGATGAATCCAATATGAGAAAGAGTTGCAAATACTGTAACGTAGAGTATCTGAACTAGTCCAAACTGCTTTTATGTGTTTTAAATTTGAATGTCAAGGATACTTCAATGAATAGCTGTGGTAGGGCTGGATTGACGGGTTGACCAGAGTGGGACCAACTGACCACAGCAGCCTTGTGTATCACCTCGCCTGTTAGCCGGAGTCTAAAAATATCTTTATAGTTTCTTTCACTGTCTGCAACTGTTAAGTGCAATCTCTGGTTCAGGATGTCTTCCATCCGTCTTTGAGAAACAATGCAGCGTGTTCCTGGGGTTTTCCTTCCATATCCTAAGTCACATTGTCATCTTATGAATGATTTTAGTAATACTAAACGACTTTGTACGACTCCCAAAGAAATGAAGAAGCACAGCAACAGAAGTACTTGTTCTCTTGTGAAGTTGTTTCCCAGTTTTATAGCCGTAATCTCTGCTGTCTAAAAATCTTCTCCAGCATTTATTGTTATCCCAGACTTGCCTGAGATAAAGGCTTATGGGAAACGGTGTTCGTTAAAGGCCGCTATAAACCAGAGATATTACAAACAACGAACATGAATACTGTCCCGTACTCTAGATAAAGGCTCTGTGCCGAGGCTGGATTGAAAGTATTTGCATAGTAACGAGTGTTCGTGGGAAGTTCCTCTTTCCCTGCGGCTCTATTTGCGCGACACTTGATGCAATTTATCCAGACCGACAGAATCTCTACCCTAAAGTCAACCAAACACACCTTTGTGCGTCTTTTTTTTTTTTTTCTTCCCACTTAATCCAATATCGCTGCAAGAACAAGAGCGAGATGACGCAACCTTGCATCGTGTAAAGAAGTCTGCCATCTGTCGCTCTGTCAGCCCGACGACTCTCCCCATGCAGCGCTATTAGAAAAGAGAAGAAGAGGTTTGATGAACGAGACAGGGAGAGGGATGAAGAGGAATGCTAGTTCTGATTTGGAAACGGTACGTGAAAAGATATGTTCAGATTCTCAGACATGCTTTAGGACGGGGGAACTATAATTGCACTAAAAAGCCACGTGTATCTGACTTCTTCTCAGTTTATCTACACGTGAACTCACAGTTTGGGTTGAGAGCTGCCGTCTATATAATCCCCCCGAGGAACAATGCAACTGGCCCAAACTGGCCCTCCACCGCTATAGAAATAGCCGTTGCTCCTTTCCTGCATGGACGTTCGCATCAGACACACACACACACACACACACACACACACACACACACACTGAATAGACTCAATTGGATATGCGTCGAAAAGATTAGCGATGCGCTCCGAGTGATGTTACGTCGTCGCGAAAGGCTGCAGATTTGCCAGATAGACGCCGAAGGAGTGGACTTGGTGTGGAAGTGTGATGCCACTTCTGTTGCCTTTTTTCTTTTATTCTTTTTTGTTCTGTTCTGATGCAATACATAATCTATGTTCAATGTATTTTTTACTAACAATGGAGACAAGGGACCCGGCACTGCCTTCATCTTGTTCAGCTGTATTTGTATTGAAGTATTTGAAATGTGCACCATGATCTTCATGTGCCTTCATGTAAATGCCCTTTTAAGAAAAAAAAAAAAAAAAAGAACAACTTCTAATGCAATGTATATCATAATATTCCAGTAAAAAATGTTCAATCTGTAAAAACATGTTTGTCTGCGTGGCCTTTTCTGTCAAGCTGGAAAAAAACATCAGGAATCAGTTGGACATGATCATAGATGGTTCAGAATAAGTTTTTTTTTTTTTTTTTTTTTTTTTAGGTCTTCAGGAGTTCAACATTTTTACATCCTCTCCTGACTTATATTACGTCTGCCTCTCTAAACATATAGGTATTACAGAATGCTGTCATCTTGCCGTTATACACTCGTAGTGCAGCTTTCCTTGCCTTCTGCAGCTCCGTGTGATGTTTTAGCAGGTGTATGCTGTGCACTGTATGCATTGCATATTTTAACTGTTTGTTTGTATAGTGGGCAGCCCACATTCCTGCCCTGCAGGGCTTCACTGGGGGCCCCTTCTCCCCTCCCAGCATGATTTGCTCCACCTGGATGGCTCTTTTACAGGCCCCTGTCCAGCTGAGCAACCAGGATGTGTTTTGCTCCAAGAGACCCCTGGGGGGGGTGGGGTCATGATATAGATAGAAAGTGATATATTAATAGATGATATTTAACAATAAAGTAACGAGTGATGTCAAAAGCGTGTATATCTGTGCCTCTTTTTCTTGTCGTCCCTATGACAGGAGCAGAAATATAAAGTGGTGACTGCTTTGCAATGATGCATTTTAGTTGTCATGACATCTGTGTAAACTTATAACACAACCTGATATGCTGGAAAATACCAAGCTGAAGTCTGAGGCCTTCAAAGGTGCTGCTGTTTCTCAGGAATGTATACATCCCCGTTGTTCCCCCTCCTGCAGGCTCACCTGACCTGACTCATCTCTGAGCATGAACCAGGCTGAGAAAGAGTTGAAAAAATAATAAAACGTCGACCACTGCCTCTCTGTCTCCACCCCCCACCCTAACCCCGGCGATACCTTTGAAGACCCTGGCTCTGAAAGGGGATGTCTGGTGGCCCCCGCCCAGACTCCTGGTGTCCTGAGGGTGTGTTGTTTACACTCTTTTATACACTGTTAACACGGCCTGGGGGGATTTTGATCTCCACCTGATACACCAAAGAGACGATGGTTGAAGCTTCTCTCTGTGTGTGTGTGTGTGTGTGTGTGTGTGTGTGTGTGTGTGTGTGTGTTTGTGTGTTGTGCTTGGCTTGTCGGAGTCTTCAGGGACTCACCAGTCAGTCTCTACTGGGCTTCCCTTTATTGTATGAATGGACAGACTGACTGGAGTCTCCCAAACCTTTGAACTGGACAATGTGTGCGACTCTAAGCATGCATGTGCCGCGGAATGAAATGTGGCTAACGCTTACACATACAGTGTAGCATTTTTTTCCCCCGTATGGGTTCCCAATGATCTCTGAGAGAATGTTGCCTGACAGGTAAACATCTGCCTGTTGTCCTGTTTGAGCTGATGACAGGCGAGTGGAGAAAGCGTTATAAAATGTAAATATGTGTTCTTTCTTATAAGCCAACAGTGCACTACTCTGAATACTTTCTGAATTCCCTACACTCAAGAGGTAAATCTAAAGTGCAACATATCATTTTGTTTTTGAAAAAGGCTTTAATATTTTCTAAAATGTCACTTGAATGTTTTTATATGATAACGGTGACATATCATCTGCGCTGCTGGTATCATGCAAGATTCCCATTCTTGCGACTCGGGTTCGATTCCCGGGCGGCGCACGCTTTTGGGCTGCCGTTGCTCTGCAAATGTTCGATCCTTGGCTACTGTGTGTCTTGTGCCGAAGTGTCCCTGAGCAAGACACTGAACCCCTAACTCCATCCCAGCTACTTCTCAGCAGCCCACTGCTCCCGAAATACGGGTTAAATGCAGAGGATACATTTCATATATAACATCTACAAAATATATGATTACAATAAAGTTCACATTTTTTTTAAGTTTAACTATTTGCTATGTAAAGATATAGTCACTTGAGCAGAAAATGTGTGTTGTGTTTTGTTAGTGCTTTGTATTCTTTAGCAGGGCCGGCCTCGCTATCCTTTAAGTCAATGTGAGCGCCGCCCCGCTAGCTAGCTAATGACCGCGCTTGCACCGCTCTAATATGGCGGTTACATCCAGACTGTCTGCGTTGTGTCATTAGCATAGTGCCCACCCAACGGTTCCCCCTCAGGTAAACACCTTTAGCTCGTTTGCTGTTGTTTGCACTGTTAGCGCTGTTAGCACCCACAGCCGTCGCCATGCTGAGAGCCGCGTGAAGGCACAAGATAAGCTCTGAATTTTGGATGTAAACATGTGAATTGTGTATTTGTTGGGGACTATCTGCTTGGCGCTCTAGTGGTCAGTTACAGCAGCAGGTCGGTGCATGTGTGATGGAGACAACATAAACTTCAGTGTGTGTGTTCATTGTAATGAATGCACTTGTCACCCAGTGCAACGATGTGACTCATTGATGTATCTTTTAATGTTTTAGCCACTTCTTTGGTCAAGACTGATATACCATAACTCAACAACTATTGGTCGGGTTGCCATGAAATCTTATACGTTGACATTGATGGTCCAAAGAGGATGAAACCTGCTAACATGCTCTCATGCTTATCTAAGAGCATGGACTAAGATGGTTCCTTAGCTGACTATCAGAACAGTTAACAGGCCTTTATAGTATTTCACATGTATGTGAAATCTCTTGTGACCTGGTCCAGCGGACATCAGTGAAGCAGAGAGGCCGATTCTAATTAGAGAACTCGTCTTCCTGCTGTCCATCTGTTCTCTGTTTCAGGGAACTCGTTTTTGATCAACAATCCCAAGAACACCTCGTGTTCTGCATACAAGCCGAGCTATAAACAGGAACATAACGAGAGGCCCTTTTGCCTCTGAACTCCAAGCCAGCTGCTCTTCCTCTTGTTTCCCTCATCCCTGCGCTCCTCAGCCTCTCTGATCTGATGTGTTTGTTTGGTGCTTCGGATATTTCAGACAAAGGACTTCCATCCTACGTGATCCATGTTTTGACTTTAATGCCGCATCTGAACTGGTTTGCTCGAATGCATTTGGGAGTGGACCTCATTTCACAATATCACATCCAAACTGGCTGCACTATGTTTCACAGCACTAGAGTCATACAGGCTGCATGGTTATCAGTAACTCCTGCGTCCTGTGTTTGTGTATTTGATGGTTTCAGTGGTCAGCCTACCTACAGATTCCATGGGAGACAAGCTGGAAACAGTGGATGTTACTACAGCTGCCTGACCTCTCCCACACCCACATCACAGAGTCGATGCTTTGTTTACGGACCTTTTCCCATCGGTGCAGGGTTCCCATATCAGCAACACTACGCTCTTGTCATGGGCGGGTTATGAGAAAATGGGCCCCTAGGCACAGACATATAAAAAGCTCCTTCACTTTTCCTACATAGGAGCAAGACACAGAGACTTTATAGGTGTTTAGCTACTTTTTGTTGTTGTTTTGTGTCTCTTTGTAGTCGTTACGTATCTCTTTGTGGTTGTGTGTCTCTTTATGGTCATTTTGCATCTTTATAGTTGTTTCGTGACTCTTTGTAGTCATTTCCTGTCTCTTTGTGATTGTGTTGTGTATCTTTGTTGTTGTTATGTATCTCTTTGTTATTTTGAGTCACTTTGTAGGTGCATTGGGCTTCTAGTTTTGTGTCTCATTGTAGTCATCTTGGTACTTTTTGTTGTGGGCTTTTTGAGTCTCTTTGTGGTTATTTTGAGTCTGTGTTTTTTTGTGGCCTTATTTATAGACGTAAAATCAGCAGATAAAACAAACACTAAAGCTTGAAGAAGAAACACCCATCAACAACAGGTGTGTTAAATATTTTTAACAAAGTTACACTCACTATAGTGGCATGTATTGCAGCGTGTGTAGTAGCACCATGGCCACCAATCATAAGCAGCATAGTCTCGGCTGGTTTAGTAGCAATACCAAACATTACAGTAATTTCACAATGATGTTTGCACACACAGAGCCTTTGTATGCACATGCTTGCACACACAAATGTGTGAATACACTGATGTGCAAATATCCCATCATAAATTCATTGATGTTTTGGTCTTTAATGGGGTTTGTTGACAATAAAATATAGAACACCAACAGCCTTATCGTTTATGATGAACTGCTTCTTGGGATGCAAACTATTTTTTATGATTCAGTCATTCTGAATGAAATTGTGCATTATTCCAACTGATCTTTTCCGATGTTGAAAAAGATGGAGACAGCAACAAATTGATTCATGCTCAACAGACTGGAGTCAAAATCAAACCTGGACTTTGACCCATGCAATTTAGCTAATTGGTGTGTAGAAACTGGTCTGCAGTACATCAAAGTTTTTTAAAAAGGGTTTTGTTAGCTTCATATCAAATTAGAAAAGTGCACTCAGTGTTAGCGGTTAGCCAGACACACCGTCCAAAGCAATAAAGGTGAGCCGGCACAGCAGTGTGTGTGTGTACTGGTAGTTAATTTAGCTGTTAGGGGTTAGCCAAACACACCACCACAATGATAAGAGTCAGGTGGTACAGCAGTGTGTGTACTGGTATATAATTTAGCTGTTAGCAGTTAGCCAAACAGACCACCACAATAATAAGAGTCAGGTGGTACAGCAGTGTGTGTACTGGTAGTTAATTTAGCTGTTAGCGGTTAGCCAAACAGACCACCACAATAATAAGAGCCAGGTGGTACAGCAGTGTGTGTACTGGTAGTTAATTTAGTTGGAGATGCACTCAGCTGTGTGATCACTAGTGGCCCCTGTCGGTTAGGGCCAGTTCAAGAGTAGTGTGTGACAAGTCAGCAGGCAGTCAATGGCAGTATAAAACAGGCAATAAAAGCTATTTTTAGAAAGCGTAAGTCACCGCAACCATGAGAGGTCCTTGGGTGCACAGCCATAACTATCCACCCAAAATATTATGCAGTTTGCAGCAGCAGAATGAGAGATAAGCTGTGGACAGACAGAAGTCAGCCTCCCACAGTGGCCCAAAAAAAAGCTCCTTAATTTATTCCCATGTCTCTCGGGGGCCTATGGGGTCTGTTGTACAGGTTTACAAAGACAGACAGACACAGTTAGATGAGCCAGGGACGACAGACATGGATTAAGGCACGTTTGTGTGTCTTGATCTGTGGCTCAACCTGAGATGAAGGTCCTGCATTCTTCAGGCTTTGCGTAGACGGAGAGAGGCAATATCAGGAAGGATGCTCCTTCAGGCTGCATTCGACCAATAAATGTTGACCTTATCCACCTCGTCTCAACAAAGGAAATAGTCTGTCTGTGGCTCTTGTCAGTGGATGTGTTTGTATGTATCAGAAGTATTAAGAACATTATGTGTTTGTCTCTAGGGGGGGGCTTTCCACTTTGAGACTATTCGTGTTCATATATAGACGCTTATGCGTTATGCATTATGCTTTTTATCTCTGTCTCCCCGTGATATGAGACAGGGAGGCTACAACAGGACTTCCAGGTTTAACATTTTGGCTCATGGAGTTTGATGTTTTAGTGTGTGTGTGTGTGTGTGTGTGTGTGTGTGTGTGTGTGTGTGTGTTGGTGAGCTTGTGGGCCTGGCACAGAGGTGGTTTGAGAGTCAACTGTCTGGTGTCTGTCGTCCCTTTAAACTCATCCAGGACACTGATTTGCAACACCGCCACATCTCAAAATTTTTACTCCAGTACAAAAGGCGAGGCCACACTCCAACCACACACTGAAAACCTCGCCCTATAATCTGCCACTCCTCTCTAATTCCCTAATCAAAAAATGCTTTTGGTTAAGCAGCCTTTACCAGCATTGTTGGGTGGCTGGATGTGGCCAGAGTGACAGTTAAAATTAACTGCTTGTCTATCTTGTTCCTTAAATCAGCCCTTCTTTACCGAACATGATCACAAGCTCTGTTGCCTATAGAATTAAAACCCTGAAGTGCAGTTTTTTAACAGAGGGTCTATACTGACATCCACTGTTAATTAATGAAGTTAATCGCTGACAGACTAAATCTTGGAATGAGTATTATATGAAGATACATTTTAGGTGTGACGAAAGAGAAGAAATTACAGAGAAACGTGCAAATCAATACGTTCAAGAATGAAAGCGTAGTTTCTTCTCTTACTGCATGTTTCTATTGTTTTCCAATATTTGCAGAATCTCTGGATTTAGGGGGGGAACTTGCCTTTAAAAAATGGAGCTTTTGTCCTGTATATATTGTTTTAATCTGGTGTACATGCCATCTGTTTGTATAGGGCGGTTTAGCTGAACTGGTTATTCCAATTTGCCTGCAGGTGTGAGAATGGTTGCCTGTCTACACACAGATCTGTGTTAACCTGCCCAGGGCGTGCCCCGCCTTTAACCAGGGGGATGCCGAAATATGCTTCAGTCCCCTGTAGCCCTGATGGTGATGTGTTTGATTCAATGATGACAAACTCTCAAAACTGATGGGAACATGGTAAAATCAAAAAGTGGGCTAGAATTTCCGATAATAGGGTGGTATTTCACTTTTCATATCGAACGCAATGTTCAACCCAGGGTCAGAGGCTCTCACAGACAGAACACTATAATACCAGTCCAGCTGGTTTGGGTGCCTGGCTGGGTGGGAAAAAGTGCTTCTATAGTGTTGAGTAAATATAGCTTCTGTGCTGTATTGCTAGTACTTCCATGTTGTTTTATGCAGAGATGATGCCATAAAGACAGCATCTACTGGGGTCCATCAACCTCAGATCACTGGGAGGTTGTGGTGGTGGTGGGGGTGAGGTGTAGCACAGAGAGATGTAGAACCACCTTCCGCCGCTAGAGTGCGGAAAAGGTGCAAAAGTGATGCAGGGTTTTGATGATGAGGAGGAGACGCCGAACCAGAAGCAGGGGCTGGCCTTGACGGAGGAGGGCCACATGCCAATTGTCATAGTAGTTTCGCACGCGGATACCAGAAGGCACGTCGCTCTGACTCTCACAAGCAGACTCACCGCGGACTCCTCGTGGTTGAGCCCGGCCGGTATCAGACCACGCACCGGACGGACAGAGAGAGGACGGAGAGAGCCGGCAAAGCGAGAAGCTTTGTGTGTCCCCCACACCGTGCTAGTGTGAAGGAAGAGGAAACTAGAGCCAACGATGTCGGGGTTAAAAAAGAGAACCTCTAACTCCTCTGCGGAAAGGGAAGAGGACAAGCAAGTCACGGAAAAGATGCTGTCCCCGCCGGGCGGCGTCGGGGAGAAGGGGGACCAGGGCGGAGCGCCGGGAGGCGACCCCAACAATGCCGCCGCCGCGGGAGAGGGCGGGATCGTCCTGAAAAAGAACATCACCCTGATAAACGGCGTGGCCCTCATCGTGGGCACCATCATCGGCTCGGGCATCTTCGTCACGCCGTCCGGCGTGGTGAAGGAGGCCGGCTCGGTGGGTCTGTCCCTGGTGGTGTGGACGGTGTGCGGGGTGTTCTCCACGGTGGGAGCGCTCTGCTACGCGGAGCTGGGGACCACCATCACCAAGTCCGGCGGGGACTACGCCTACATTCTGGAGGTGTACGGCTCCCTGGTGGCTTTCCTCAAACTCTGGATCGAGTTGCTCATCATCCGGCCGTCCTCGCAGTACATCGTCGCCTACGTGTTCGCCACCTACCTCCTCAAGCCCCTGTTCCCCGTGTGCCCGGTGCCGGAGGAAGGGGCCAAACTCGTGGCCTGCCTCTGCATCCGTGAGTATGCGAGCCGAGCCACGTTGCCCCCCCCGCGGATGATGCAACTTTGAGATGTTGCTTTGTTTGTTGTGCCAGCGGTAGGAATACAAACGGCTTAAATTAAACTTCCTGTGTGTGTGTGTGTGTGCGTGTGCGTGTGCGTGTGTGTGTGTGTGTGTGTGTGTGTGTTAGTTCTGACACAGACAGATTAGATTGATTTACCGACTCGCATAGGTTTTGCACTAGAAAGCGCCGGTGTGTAATACTTTACGGCGCACGTGTGATGCCGTTGAGAGACGCACATCAACACATGTGTCCACCCACGCGTGCAGCCTCAAAGAAGAGTGGCGTACAATTGTCGCGTTTTTACATCAGCCCCTTGATGACAAAGGATGCTCGCGCGCATCACCAGCTAATTGTCTCGTTAAATTACACCCATTAGGAGTAGTAATTTAATTTTATTATACGTGCTATTTGTTGTTATTTATATGTAGTGATATGTTATATTTTTCCATATTTATGGAATAATGATAATCATTTTTATTGGTCTGTCTATGACTTTCAAAACTAAGAAACAACGACGCTAAAATATGCTATTATTGTGTATTATACGTTGTGGCCTACTTAATTATTGTTGCATCTTTCTCTTTGAAGAATAAATAGGCCTTAAAAAATACAATTTGTTGCTAGTATATATATTTTGTATGTGTAAAACAGTAAAATAAGTATGCAAATCAGACTAAATGCGATGAAGAAACATGCCATACATTTAATATCACTCAAAGCCCCCCCGCTTCAAGTCACACACTGCGTCTGTATCTGAATATATGCTGCCACTTGACATAGTGTATATGAGTGTGTGTGTGTGTGTGTGTGTGTGTGTGTGTGTGTGTGTGTGTGCTGCCAGCTAGTAACCCTAACACCTAATCTTCAGATTGACTGAAGGCTAAATCCCGACTGAGGCCACATGACAAAGCCATAGACTGAGAGGGCTCAGGTGTGTGTGTGTGTGTGTGTGTGTGTGTGTGTGTGTGTATAGGCACGTGTATAGGCAGTGTGGTGGTCAGGGTCACGGTGAGCCTGAGAGCCAAATCTCCATGCACACAAACACACATCCATCTACAGCCCTGTCGGCCTATTTTGGTGAGAGTTATCGTTCCATTTGACCCGTTTCTCTGGGAATTTGAAATTGTGTAACCGAGATCGAGGTATTTCTGTGTGTTCGCTTGCGCACGTGCGTATGTTTTGTGCATGCATGTACAGACACATGTACACATTTGCCCACATAACAGCCAGCTATGTATGTGCATGCCTGTGTGAATGTGTGTGTGCATCTACTGTACTCAGGCTCCCTCTCCCCTTTGTCGTGGTCTCTTTTAAAACAGAGCCTCATTGTGCTCCGTCTCGTCTTTCTGTCGTGGCCCCCGACCTGATTTAGCAGCTTTGAAGGGAACCTGCTGCTTTGGTTAATCACTTTTAATGGGGTCCAGGGTTCAGGGGGCTGCTTCAGTTACCATCACTCCACATGTGTGGGTAAAATCAAAGAGGGGTGTATAGAGGGAAGTGTTTATTCAACCAATCTGCGGATTCCTCTTCAGCTCCCAGCATGCTTTTAGAGCCGCACACACACACACACACACACACACACACAGGCATGCACGCTTCTACACAATCTCAAATTTGAGTACAAAATGAAAGAGGGTTTCGGGGAAACACTGTTAAAAGCGACTAAAAACGGCTGCAGAAAAGTCAATTGTTTGTGTACCCAATGAAAAAATCCTCTGTTGCATAATAGACTGAGTGAAGCACCACGTGGAATTCAGAGAGCTACTTCTCAAGGATGCCACTTACTGTCTCTCTGTCTCTCTCTCTCTCTGTCTTTGCAGTCTTGTTGACCTTTGTGAACTGCTACAGTGTGAAGGCGGCCACCAGAGTGCAGGACATCTTTGCCGCGGGCAAGCTGCTGGCTCTTGGGATGATCATCATCATCGGCTTCGTCAAGATCGGACAAGGTACCTCGCACAGGCACATACTTCACAAGGTTCCATCCGAGGGTCATGAACGTCTTCAATGGCCATACAGTATATGCAACCCATAAGATGTGTGCATCAGCACCATAATGAAATGAAATAAGCACGTTGAGTTCAATATCATTTATCGAATTTCTGAATAATTTCAAATACCTTGTCATTCAAAAAAAAAAAAAAAAAAGCGTGATATTAGTATAAAAAAAGAGCCATACTTCTCTGTCCTACTGGCAAGGGACCTTTTTATACAATTTGTTCTACTTGTCTGGCAACATTATTAATTAGTCAGCAATCAGCATTTTATCATAAAATCAGCATACCAACAAGTACACATGTGAGTATGCATGTATGCAAGTTTCAGGCAGATGTTTCTATTAAGAGGCAAAAGGCCTCACCACCTGTCCTACATAGGAGCAAGACACACAGACTTTATTGTTGTTTTTGAGTCTCTTTCTGGTTGATACGTGTCTCTTTGAGTGACAATTAGTAGATTTTTAAGCCCCTGGGCCTGTGCCCGGGAAGGCCGTTCAATAATCCATCTGTGGATTTAGGCAACAAACTGACCAGGTTTTGACCAAGTTTAGGAAAAGATTGTGGTTTGGGTGAAAAATATACCACTTCTGGTATAAATTCTTGAAGACTAATTTCTCCTATGTGTGATAAAAGTACAAACCGTGAGGGGTTAATTCCGCTCTGCAAATAGTTTGTTAATGCAGATTCCATGGGATTCCAGGGAAGGAGCATCCCATAGACAGACATTCTCATGCTCTGATGGGGAATACTAAACTGAAATGAGTTAATTGAAGGCATTTATTTCAAGTTTACAGAAAAATCCGTCGGATTGTTTTTTGTTGTTTGCAATTTGTTTCTGTGAAGCTAATTTGACCGAGACAACCATAATCTCATATGCAAAACACGATTGCTCAAAAACCTAAATTTTAATTTGTGTTGCACCGCTTCTGAGATATCTGATCAAATTCCTGCAGCGTGTTTGAAATTAACTTTGTTTTGTCCACCTGTTGCTTTGGCTGGTGGATTCCAAAATCGACCCAATCCGCATTTGGCTGGTGGGTAATTTCCAACCCTTCTGACCAAAGTAAATCTGGAGTGGAAGCGGAGTAGCCGGTGTTTAGCTCCCCGGAGTCGGGCCCGAAGCCTCATTAAGGCCACAGGATGTTGTGAAGTGCAGCCAAAGACGGGAGGACGGCACGGAGACCGGACAATGGCCCTCGAGCAGAACACAGCTCCTTTCATTGGAAATCTATTTATTGGCTGCAAGACGTCCGAGTCACGCAAACACTCAAACAGTCCGTGCGACCCTAGGAGGGACTTGTGTCCCATTCACTTGTAGTCATCAGACCATTGAAGGGTGTTTTTTTTTTTTTTTTTCAAGAAGGTATAGTGTTGTAACTATCGCAGACAGGAAGTGAGCTCAAGAACATCAAACTCTGCCTTCTAGAGGAAAGAACCAAGACTTTGGGGGTTTATTGGGTCCATGTATATAGAAAATCCAATACATGGGAAGTCAACAAGTCCGTTTGTTGAACCTGAATGACTCGGCGTGAGACGTGAGATTGAATATTATCACAAAGCAAATAGTGTTGTCGATTATGTTTTTTCTCTCAAAAGGCATCTCTCTTTGAGCAACGAAGGTGAAATGTCACTGAGTTTACAGTGAGGTGGAGGTCTCAGAGACTGACGGGTGCTTGTGGAGCTCACCTTTGACCTCCTCACCCGTTGTCCTGACACCTAACATTGACTCTAGCCGGCTTTGAAAATCAGCAGTTTTGTCACTTTAACTTGAAGTGCAGCACCAAACCTACAGTTTTTAGAGGTTAAAGCATCTAAAACCATCTAGAAAATTAGCTAAACAACCAAAAAGTGTTAACGTGCTGAATACAATTTAGAATTGGAATCAAAACATTTTTTGCATGATATGATCATATGTCTGTAAAAAAGAATTGGACGTAGCCTCCGGGTCTGAAAAATGAACCTTCAGCCTTAACTTTACATTCTCTCTAATGGCCATCAGGGGGAGACGACTCTGTTTGCAAAAAAAAAAGTCTGATTGTATAGAAGTCTAAGAGAAAATGATGTTTGGTGAAACTATGTGACAGTAAGACCAACTTTTACCTTGTTGCTGGAACGTGATGCCGCCCTCATTATGTCACTAGGATCAAACAAATCAAGACAAAAGTTGTAGATTATTGATTGAAAAGTCAGATCGAAGTTTAGTCCTTCATCACACACGCACAGTGGGTTGTTTGTGCGTAGGTCACAGGTCTCGGATCAGCTGACTGGTGGGCAAACAGGCCCTCAATACTGTCTGGAATTGTTCACAAGTGGACCAGAAAGATAGATGAAGCGGAGGGAGGGGGCCAGAGAGGCAAAGGTGGGTGTGAAAGAGAGGGGGAGAGAGGTTATATACGGAGAGAGAGTGGAAGAGGTACAGTATGTGGGTTGTTCACTGGCAGAGATCAGCAGCAGAGGGTTCGGGGATCACAGATAAAAGTTAAACCTGCTGCTACATATGTATGGAGCATTGTCCGGTCCAAAAAAACAAAAACAAAAAAGGATTTCTGTAAAAGTGTTTTGGGCCATCACAGCAGGTCCTCTCTTCTCCTTTGGGTAAAAAAAGAGAAACTTTAGAAGTTGGATAGATTGACTTTATTGTCCTCAGTGGAAGTATGTCTTCAGCCAAGAAGGTACATGTAATACTCGTAAGACAACACACCATTACAAACATACAATAGTGCAAATCATGCATCTGTAGCTGTAGAAGTTTTCTCATGGCTGGCAGGTTTATCGAGTTTTAAAAAGTGACGTCCTGTGCTTGGGACACTTTCCAAATAAAGGAAATTAACTCATTCTTTGAGTCGCCCCCTCAATCCACGTGAACACAATGCAAACCCTGCCCGTCTAATAGCCGCTCAGGTGTGCAGCTGCAGCGTGAAGAGTAATTCTACTCATTTGTAACTCTCGTCCTTTTGCTGTGCTACTTCGGCTGCCCGTGTTTAGCCCCCGCAGAAATCCTAAATCTTTTTAACGGCAGCCCTTTTCATCACAGCGCCTCTAATAACTGTTTATCTGAGACACCTCGGATTACCTAGATCCAGACAAAGACGGAGCGCGTGGCTGCGATTACATCAACACAATCACTGCGACGGGGCGTCTTCGCTGCGGCCCTCACTGGCTGTTGGAAGGGGAGGTTATTGAGTGATTTATAGGTGTTTTAAGAGTGCACATTTATTGTAATAACCAAGCCATCTGATTCAGAAAGCGACACATAATACAGGCTGTTTACTGGGCATTGAATTTCTGAAATAAGTGCATCATGTGGAGAAGTGAATTGACCGGAAAAGTGGGGGAATTTAAGTAATGGGTGCTGTTACAGGAATAATTAACAAGTCATTCTGCCTATATTTAATTAGATGGCGGTTGTGAAATGGTGCAGCTCTTATTTTTGCGTTATCAGGTAGAGATGCAGTAGTTTCTGTCTCGTCGTCATGGTGATGTTGTTTGTGTGTGTTCGTTGAGCTCTGAGGCTCATAAGGTCAGAGTCTGCTGGCGTCTCGGATTAGAGGACGGTGTGATCTGATTAGCAGCAGTAAAGCCTCTGGAAGGCAAACACTCACAGAGACGGATCTCTTGTTGAGCAGCAGCTACGTAAACTTCTATCTGATTTACTTTATGGTTTCTTCAGGCCACCTGATTCTCACCTTCTTGTTGTCCTTAACCTCATCCACGGCCTCTTTGAACCGAAAGCAAACTCGGTCACTGCCAAGCACGCGTAGCCTCCAGGCCGCGACACAACGAAACAATATCAAAGATCTAGCAGCGTGTGCCTTGGCCAAAAAGTTCTTATTGAACACACAGCCAACGGCCTCCTAGCAGGACGTAACCCTCCGTGCCAGCATCATCAATAAAAAAAAAGAGGACACCGGAAGACCGAGGATTGCGGATGCACAAGCCGTTGTTATGATGCGTTCATGGAACAAAGCAGGGTTTTCACGCCACTCTCGCTCACCACTTAGCCCCGTGCCGTTGGAATGATCAGGTGACATGAAAATTAAAAAAATAAGAGCGTTTTGTGTGCCCCCTTGCATTTAACTGTTCGCCTGTTTTTCTCATTTCGTTTCTCCTCTCGTGCACCAATTTGTGTGCTGGAAAGCCGACAAAAAGTACCAACAGTGCAGTGCAAAAACCAGGCCTACAAACATGTTGAAAACACACAACGCACTGCTTTTTTTATGTTGAAAATACTTGATTTTTGCAGTTGGCATTTTTTCGTCTGGTTTTTCTTGCAAGACAACCACAGAATGCTAAAAGTTAACTGCAGTTGGTAAAGTGTTCTACTTCAGTCAACACAAAAGGACCGTTTCTCAGTTCATCAGATTGGACGATGGGGGGGGGAGAAACCCTAATGACGTTGGGATCATGAGGACAAAAAAGGGATTGTTAAAAAAAATAAGCAGTTCAGGAATCCAGTTTTCTTTCAGAGAGTTAGACAAGAAGATCGACACCACTCTCTGCGAGAAGTAGGACGCGAGAGCCACGAGCTTATTAGCCTAGCTTAGCATAAAGACTTGAAGCATTTGGAGACGGCTAGCCCAGCTTAAATTTAAGTAAACAGTCACTTTACTTTTTTAATGCAAATTGACTTTAAGTGATTAAATTCTATTTAACCCCATTATTAAACCAGACCTAATCTAAATTCTCTAGCGGTAGGAATCAGGTTTTCTCTCATTCAGTCTTTGTTGGTACGTCTGCACCGTTTGATTGTGTGTGTGTTCTGGGTGGTGCATGCATATTTTATTCCGTGTGTGTGTGTCTCACTTTCACTGCCTGGCACTGGTATCATGTGACTGGCTGAGTGTTTCCTGACCAGTGTTGTGGAAAGTGATCTGGGAGCAACAGAAGAAGGAATAAACCCGTAAATTGCAGTGCAAGAGTAGAATTAACACACAGAGAGTTGTTGGACATGTTTGTTCGTCCGCCACAAATTCTTTACTATGCAACTCTTAATGAGTCTTCCACTCATAAAAGTAAGTCAGTGATGATTCAGACATGAGCACAATATCAAGCTGTAAAGGTTAGGAACAAATAAGGTGTTCCTCTGAGCTCAAGCCTCGCTGATGTTCAGATCATGTGTTCGGTTGTGCGTGCGCGCGTCTGTCCACAGCTAATCTCTATTTGACCTATCAGCTGGATATTTGTTGTACTCAGTTATGACTGTATGCTCAAGGATCTCTAGTGGCAGTTTTATACCATCATTGACACAGCCTTACCAAGTCTGTTGTATGCCACATGGTGGCCTTTATCGTGGCTCATAAATAATCTATCGATCATTTTGAACCAGAGCATCTGCAGATTAATTCCATACCCGATATGTTATAATCCACTAAAGTTTGGAGCCATACGAGATAAATGAATCCACGCTTTTGTTACCCTCGCCTCCATCTGCACTCTACTGAGTGGACTTTTCTAGCTGTATAATGAAAATGTTGGATGTTGGCTGTTGGTTAGACGAAACAAGACATTTGAAGAGAACGCCTTGAATTATCAGCGGACACCCAACACCTCACACCAATCTGGCTTTTGAAGACTCCTCAATTCAATTACTTCAACCCAACTGATGGAAACCTTTTTTTATGCTTCATTGAACGAGTTGAAACAACCACGAGGAACCTCAGTTATTGACCCAAGCTTAGAAAGGGTGCAGACCAGGACCCAGAGACCCCCGGCCTAACCAGCGCTGACCAGCGCTGACCAGGCTCGGCAACGGGACCTCAGGACGCACATCGGGGCGGTTAGTCAAACGGAGTGCGCTGTAATCGGGCGCTTCCCACGCTACACGCCGGCTTAGAGCTAACCCTCCCATTTACCAACACTGCCCCAGGCTGTTGGTTTAGCAACCGTCACTGTGTCTGAGAATGTGTGTGCGCGTTGTGGGGAGCTGCTCCGTCCGGAATGTGGCCGGCAGCAAATCTCTAGTTCAGAGGAGATGGGGGCTGTGTCCAAAATGTCCTAAATCCGGAAAAAAAACAGCTGATAAATTGAAGTTGGATAGTAATAGCCTCGCATCCCTCGACGACTGCTGCCCTGCCCTCGAGCAAGGCAACAAAGCTTTCCTCCGTCTGTCCTGCAATGCCGCGGGTCGATTCCACTGTCTGGGTCACTTATTGACCGTCTCAGCCCATCTTAAATCCGTCACATTCTGGAGTCGCTCCCTGATCCACAGACGGAGACAGATTTAAGCCGAGGCTTTGTGATGTGTGTTGGGCAACCGCAGGTTTATTTCGTTTATTGTTCCGCTTTTTGGGGTTCTGCAGACTGACTGGTAAACTCGCCTTCGGTAATGCAATAATGCAGACAGGTGGATTTAATTTTTTTTGGTCCTAACCCACTTCTTTTTCCTTGTTTCTTTCTCCAGGTGGTATAGACCGTCTCCTTCCAGAAAATTCCTTCGAGGGGTCCAGATATGAGTTTGGCAGCTTGGGGATGTCGCTCTACAGCGGCCTGTTTGCTTACGGTGGCTGGTGAGTTCACGCATCGACCTATCTGTGTCACTCACTGTCCACTCTGCTATTTAGGATCAGGCGAATGCTGAGGTCGGGACCCCTCATGGTGGAAGGATGGAAACGAACAGCATGAATCATTACTTTGGATTGCTTTCAGTTTTTTATACAGTGTGCATTGCATCTGTTTCGCTACATACGATGTCTCTGCCTCTTCTGCTCACAGGAACTACTTGAATTTGGTCACTGAGGAGATGATTGAGCCTTTCAAGTGAGTGTTGACGAGCAACTTGTACTCGTTTCATGATAAAATATGGACTTGTTTGCAGGGGAGCGAGCGATCGATCGTCTGTAACTAAGAATGTGTGTGTGCGTCTCCCTCAGAAACCTTCCCCGCGCCATTATCATCTCTCTGCCCATAGTGACGGTCGTGTACGTTCTGACCAACCTGGCCTATTTCACCACCCTCTCCCCCGAGCAGATGCTCGGCTCAGAGGCTGTGGCCGTGGTGAGTACACACACACACACACACTACTTTATTTTCGTGTGAAAGGCCAAATACGGTCAATACATTTTTGCTGTTGGGGTGGTTTCTAATCATAGGATTAGATAAATTTATTGATCCACACCAAGGAATTTCGGTTGTTGCAGCAGCACAAAGACAGCGATACTACAGATAAACAGAGGAAGTCAAAGAAAGAAATGAAAAAGAGGTGTATATATATATTAAAAGATGAAAATAGAAATGCTATACAAGAGCATATGGAGACAAAATAGCAAGGTAAAGTGACAGTTGTTTGATCTGATATTATAGCGTCAAGTCCATGTTAGCAGTGTACACCAGGCTGATGATATGATTAAGTAATGGTGCTTAGTGTTTGTCTGTATTAATATAGCGATCTAATATGAGTATAATGCAAAACAATCTGTAATGTAATACAGTATAATATAGTAAATTATGATATGAGATATAGTATAAGGGGAAAGGTAGGAATATAATATTACATAACAGCAACACTATGGTGTAGAACAGCAATATAGGATACCATGAAATAGAATGTCAAATATAAAAACAGTACAGTATAATAAAATACGGATAAGTATAGTAGAATATGTATCTATATCTCAACATGTACATAGAGTATACTGTCTGATAATCCAGCAGTACAACAGTGCAGCTCTTTGGCTTCCCTCTGGATATGCTATAGTTGTATAATATATATAAGCTCGACAAGTCTTTACACTGCTACCCTTTGAGGGAAAAACACAGAAAGCCATCATAGCTTTTATTTAACCCTCCTCTGTCTGAGTATGAACACAGAAGAGCAATTTATTTTATTAGACAGGAGTCGATTGCACAAATAAAGAAACTGTGTGAAGCCATTGTCGATGCTGCTCCACTTCCTGGTGGGACTGGCCCTGCTTTGCTACTCAACGTGACTTATTATGGTTATCTATAATGTGTGTGTGTGTGTGTGTTTGTCCTGCAGGATTTTGGTAACAGCCACCTGGGTCCGATGGCGTGGATCATCCCTGTGTTTGTAGGCCTGTCCTGCTTCGGATCGGTCAACGGCTCTCTGTTCACATCATCCAGGTAAAACACACACACACAAGAAAAGAAGAACCCAGAAACAAATAAGTACATTAGACTATCTATAGATGTTTGTAGAAATGGTGAGAGCTCAAAAAGGTTTGTGTTCATACTCGGCATCCATGTCTTTCCTCCCCTGTCAGGTTATTCTTCGTGGGTTCCCGGGAGGGTCACCTGCCCAGTCTGCTGTCAATGATCCACCCCACCCTGCTGACCCCGCTGCCCTCACTTATATTCACTGTATGTCCTCCTATTTTCTAATTCACAGTACGCTAAAACACAGATGTCTTTGCCGAATAAATCTTTTTTTAAATCAGAAGGGAACTGATTTACAGTAACGAAGTATTAGGATAATGCTGCTGTTGGATCTGTGTAGATATAAAGCAACAGCAATGTTTTAACGGAAACAAAGGACTGTTGGTTCTCACACCCAATCACTTCTCTCTCGTTCCCTCCAGTGTCTGATGACGCTGCTCTACGCCTTCTCCAACGACATCTTCTCCGTCATAAACTTCTTCAGCTTCTTCAACTGGCTCTGCATCGCCTTGGCAATCGTCGGGATGATGTGGCTCCGCTATAAGAAGCCGGAGATGGAGCGGCCGATCAAGGTGAGCCAAACTTGATTTAAAAAAAACTTTGTGATGATGATCGTAGAGGGGCACGGACAGGATATTCGGAGACGTGTGGACATGAGAGTCTCACTTGGTCTTTGTCGCCATCAACTCCCGCTCGAGTTAGCTTTGGCAGCAGGAAGTGTTTCTTCTTTGTCTCACGCGAAGAGAAAAAGATCCATTCAGCAGAGCTCGGATGAATAGAGACTGATCGCAGATTAAAGGACAGAACAGAAGCTGGATGCTTGTCAGCTGGTGTCGAGGCCTGCTGGGTAGTTGTGTGTGTGTGCGTGTGTGTGTGCGTGTGCGTGTGCGTGTGCGTGTGCGTGTGTGTGTAAAAGGAAGCGCACCATGCCTCCTGACTAGTCCAGTTGCTGCAGGACTAGTAAAACACAGAGAACCATTGTGCCATTGTTGCACTTTGTTTGAATGCAAGTTGTATGCCAGTGTGCGATGCTGTATGTGTGTGTATGCGTGTACTTGCTACATAGTGGGGACCAACACGTTTTTAACCACAAAGTGAGGACAGTTTAGGAAAGTGAGGACATTTTGGCCTGTTCGAGGGTTAGGACTTGGTTTTAAGATTCAGGTTAGAATAAGGTTTAGGTAAGGGTTGTGGGCAGGCATTTAGTTGTGATGGTCAGGCTAAGGGGCTAGGGAAGGCATTATGGAGTCATCCCAAAGGTAAGAGCACATGGATGTGTGTGTGGGCATCCCTAGAGCCTGATGGCTGCCATGACTCTGCTCATCCATCCGCTTGCACAACGTTGTGTTTCGGTCAGAGGCAGAGTCTGTCAGGGCAGTGAAGTGAAAGAGGCAGATAGATCTATTGGCCCAGTTCTCTCTCTCTCTGTGTGTGTGTGTGTGTGTGTGTGTGTGTGTGTGTGTGTGTGTGTGTGTGTGTGTGTGTGTGTGTGTGTGTGTGTGTGTGTGTGTGTGTGTGTGTGTGTGTGTGTGAGACTGAGACTGGTGGGACAGTGGTGGCACTGTCTCTCCGCTGACCTCCATCCCTCTCTTTCACTCTCCCACTCTATTGCTTTCTCCTTTCATTGTCTTGTCACATTCCTGCTGTTCAACACATCTGAAGCAGAGAATCACGCAGTTACATTTACTACCTCTTTTGGTCAACGGATACCGTTCATCGGCAACCCGGTAGATGCATGCCACCTTAAGTTCACGGTCAGTCTACATGGCCTAAAGCATGTGGTCACTTGAATATACCGCTCATTAGTGGTTGTTGACGGCCATTAATCTGCTGCTATAACAACCTATTGGGACCTGGTTGTAGGACCACCACCCCCCCCCCCCCCCCTTCCCTTCACCATCCACTCTGTACGCCCCAGACTCCGACAGCCAGACGTCC
>NW_022280123.1:580154-606220 GCF_004355925.1 Anarrhichthys ocellatus
CTCTCTCTCTCTCTCACACACACACACACACACACACCCAGTCTGCAGGGTACTGATAAGGACCTGATGAAGACAGAAACATACAGGCGACTGAAGCTACCACGTCTAAGCGCTCTTCAACCGCTTATATTTTGTTTCTTATGGACACTTTTTAGTCACTAACTATCCTTTGTAGGTCGTAATGTGTTTTTTTTTTATGATGCATTTCAATTAACTGTTTTTTTTTTTATTTTACTGTTTTTTTGTTGGTTGTGAATAAGTTCATGTAAAGTATCATCCCTCATCTGAAAAATGTTGTATTTAGCAAGTTGTGCCGTAGGTGGCAAATGTATGAAGGCGTTGCCGTCTGCTGGGGCATTAGTTGTCGCTGGAGTCAGAGGCTGCAAACAGCTGTGTCTCTCAAATCTAAAAAGCTTTTTTACATATTTTTTTTTAATCCTGCAAGAATACACTTTTAATCTCCTAGTAGCCAATTTCTTCTTTTTAAGCAAAAAGTTAGCATTAAAAGATATCGGATATTCATGAATCACTGGAAACCTTTGGTCCCGCAGTCGTTACAATCCTTGAGCACTTTTAGTGGAGAGCCTTGCGCGATCGGTCGGTCGGTCGGTCGGTCGGTGTAAATGCCCGAGAACACTCAGTCTTGTCTGTTGAGTCTGTGTTGTTTGTCGCCCAGCGTGGTTTTAAAGCGGACGATGCTGCTAAAGGAAGAGAGTGAAGTTGGTTGAAGACCTTGGTGTGTTAGAGATGTTTTTTTGTTTTGTCATTTTTTACAGCTAACTGAATCCCCCAGAGAAAGGAGGAAAAACTACAGATAGGAGTTCAACTTTTCTGCTCAGCCATGTATTTCTTCAAAGCCTGCTTGCGTTACGTCTCTAAAGCAGTGCCGACCAGTCGACTGATGTCTCTTCGCAGGATTCCTGGGTTTTAGAGTTTGAATTGCTCTTTAAATCATCATGCGGTCAGTAGTGTGACGGAGCTGAAGACACGAGTATGGGGAATTTGTATGAGGACCATCACTGAAAAGTGGGTCTAAATTCAATTTATGGGCTATTTTCCTGTTTGTTTTTACTTTCTGGGTCAGCGATCTCAGTCGGGGATCAATGTCTCTCAGCGCGCTGAGCCCGGCTCGCAGAGCGTCATTAAATACGTCTTCACACTGTGGGACAATGTTTCGGACTACACACTAATAAAGCCGTTACAGAGCGCCAGACAGAGAGACTCGATGCTCTTCACATGTAAACGTTTCACTGTTCAACATCTACGTCCTCTGTAATGTCCCGTCACATTTAGTTCTATGTGGGTGTGCATTTTGAAGTACAATAGGAACACATTGTCAGATAACGGCATGAAGTTTTTTTTATTTTTCATTCAAATTTTTTGTTTTTACTTTTCCAAACACACAGCGACAGTTACATAAAAATTAAAAAGTCAGTATTGTTATATTAACGTCGACCCTCCTAGCAACAGGCCGAGATGGCACCGTTGTATAACAGCACGGCGGCTGTAGTTATTGCCATAGAGACGGCGGCGGTGGATGCGGGAGGGGTTAATGTGTATATGTATGAGGTAGGGCGTTTCTAACACTCCAGCCATCGCACAGAGCAGATGGGTGAACTAACCCTGAATAGGACTGTAGAAAGTTTATTTATTTATTTTTAGGTTGTTTATTGTTATTAGTCCCTCTAATTTGTTTAAAGGGCATTTTATGCAAAATGCTTTAAAAATAAATGAGGTTTTTTTCCACTTTTGTTTTGGTCTCATTTGTTCTCTTTTTATTGTTGATAAATGGGGCTAAATAACTATTATAATCACCCCAAAAGAATACACAACCTGGTGATGGTTTTGACTTTGGTTTTATTTTTAGTTAAAGCTGCTCTCGATAATATTGTAATATAAACAATGATGTGTAATGTCAACAGTGACCAACCCACAGAAAACTCCAGAGTGTTGTGTCATCTTTTAGCTCATTGATTTGGCTTCATGTCCCGCAAATGTACCGTTTCAGTCCACCTCATGCTTGTTTTCAAGTGAGGGGAAAAAAACTGATAAAAGTTAGCAACCAGCTGGTGAACGTGGTGGAGTGTTTTTCAGCTCAAAAGCCAGATGTTTCCCTCGGGAACAAAAAAAAACGGAACTGAAAGTAGTATTGAGGTGGCCAGAAACAGGAGTCGACATGAATGCTGGCGTTGTATCTGCTTTATGTTGAAATAGGCAATTCTTCACAAGCAGTTTATACTTCTGTCAGTGTTTTGCTTACAGCTAGTTGTGCTGCCCCCAAGTGTACAGAAGAGAATACAGGTTTGAGGCAGACAGAGGTGAATACTTTATACTACGAACTTTATTTAAGTAAGTAGGAAATTACAATGACGGCACTCATTGTTAGACATATTAATATCGAGATTCTTACATTGAGCATAAAAATAATTTTTATCTCCAACTTCTTTATGGATTTAACAAATCCAATAAAATCATTAAGGATTCACCAGTATATTTAATAATAAAATGTACATCCAGTGTACATTTTACTCTGAAAAATCTGTATATTAGGTATTCCACACGTCGTGGGAGCACTGTGGGATTTATTGTTGTCACCGCTGGTGTAACGTTTAGTGGACAGTCTAGACACACGCTGCACAATATAGAGATGAGATGACCTACATTGTGACGGTTTAACCCTTAATTGCTTTCGCCAAAAGCTTCACCACAGGAAAAGGGAGTTGAAGCAATAATGGGGCCTGCTCTGAGGCTTACTCTCCATTTAATGGAACTTCAGCTGTGCCAAAGATAACGCGTCATACTGAAACATTAACTTGAGCTACAATGTCACTCATTTGGCACTTTGAGTCCTGCAACCTTGGATTTGTGCCTCCAGCGGTTTGCTTTGACTGGCTTCTGGAGAAACGGCTTCATTGTCCTTCGCCTAAACGTCCGCCACTGTTTGTCTTTTTTTTTTTTTTATTCTATTTGCCGTTGGAGGGTGTAACGTTGCAGTGCGATTACCGCAATGAATATGTAAAAAGGAGTAGGCTGAGAACAAGAGGAAGGAAGAGGTTTCAGACATGACTTCACCCATAAACAGTACGATGTAGTTGTAATATATGGCTCTTGTGAAATCAATGTTTTTTTTCCCCTCTTTTTGCAGTGTGCAGACGTAACACTATGTATACAGCTGTTACTATGTCACCTTTGTACCTGTGTTGAATTGCTTCTAATCCAGCTCTGTAGCTGCCACAGCACAGGCTGGAAAGATGCGTGCTTGAACTGTTGAGCGAGGAAGCCAAGGGTTAGATTGTCCCCCCCCCCCCCCTCACTATGCTGTGTGTCTGCTAAGTGCCTCTTTGTTCTTCTTCAAGGCCTTACTCTGCCTTCACATGCTTCTCTCACACTCCTCCTTTTCTGGTAGCAAAGTGTTGATGCTCGGGTACTTCAGCATCCATCAAAGACTCGCAGGCAGTCGCAAATTCCTGCATCCCATTTCTGCTCCCACTTGTAGGTTGTAACTGAATGGATGTGTGATGCCAGGCCTTGGAACTTGTACTGCGCAGATTGTGACAGGGACATTTTCCTCTAGCCCCATGGCACTGTGGTTTCTGCCTAAACGCTGCTTGTTCCGCATCCATTATGAGTTTTGTAGTACAACATGATCATTTTTAAAAACTTGTAAAAGTAACTTTTTACTTGTGCAATGGCTGCTTTTGTAGTTTCAGATAAAAATAACTGTTGACTTACCATTTGAAGTGATGCTGTGAAATCAATCGCTTTCAAACCGGACTAAAACTGTGATGAGAGCTTGAAATGCTGCTGCTTTTATCTTTCTTTCCTCTTGTTCTTTGGATGAACTTTGTCCTTTATGTTTTTATCCCGGAGAATAAAAATCAAGACAGAACCAAAATACAACCACTCTGCTTTTCTCTCATATATTTTTAAAGTAAATACATTCCCAAATCCCCACTCCACATTTAGAGTCCCTTTTTAAGGCATTGATCAGCAGGACCCTGTTAGGCTGGTTGCTGAGGTAAACATTACACACAGCTGATGAATGTTCATAGAAGCAAACAAATTAATCCTCTCAAGTATTCAGAGCATGGGCTGGAAGCGGGTGACTGATCCTAGGTCAGTTTTACAGCCTCATGGTAAAGTTAACCTCTGTAGCCCTAGCCCTATTTGTAGGCCTCTGCTCGAAAATTGCATACCCATACCAAAGAGAGTCTATTTCTGCAACTACAAGGTCTATTTTAATAATTTAAAATTATATAATACAGGTAACACTTGTGAGATGTGCTGATATGTGTAAATATTGTGTATATGTTACTGGTTAATAACATATACACATATGGCACAGCTCAAATTGAAAAGTTCCAGGTTCGCCTGAAAAAAAAGCACTTTTATTGAACATTTTCTTTTAAATAATGCTGATTGAACCCTAAAATCACTCCACAGTCATAGCACAACAGGTATCTGGTCTGTCCAAGCTAATTTTACTTAGCAAGCCAGCATAAATGAGGTCTGAGTACAGAATTTCAAGCCAAATTTTCATTTTTGGAACCAGATTTTGCGCTGCTCTATTCTAATTTTACATACTATATAACTACATATTAACTATATATTCACTTGCTTTATCACTAAGAGTGTTCAATACATCATAATAAAGCAGTTTGCAATAATTTTCAGCCATGTTCAGTTATTTCCAGATGTCATATGTGTCATTCATGAAAAAAACCTGCTCTGACTCAGTGTGTATGTGGGATTTGTAAGGCCTGTGATTGGCGGATTTAGTTATATGACACGTCGTTAGGTCCGGAATAGTCCATTGAAAGCCGTCAGGGGTGTTGTTTGGAATGCTGAGGGTCAGTAAAAATCTTGATAAGGTGGGCTCGACCCCCATGCGAAAAATAGGTTGGTCCAGGCGAAGAATGCGGGCCATTTTCGCATGCCAGGTCACAGCACGTTCATTTCAATGCAGGCAGAGAGACCAGGAAACGGAGCACAGCACTGCAGCAACTTTCAATAGAATAACTATTTTTTTCCGGACGAAAATCGCCAAAAGGTATGTAGATTTTCAATTTTATTTCTCGAGAGCAGTGTGCGGTTTCTTGGTTTCTCCTGTGACCTTTGAATGCTTTGTCGGAGGTCTATTTGGACACGCTGGGTCGACGCCGTATCGAGCCCTCGTGCGAATTCATGTATCCTTCGGCCATTTTCGCTTGGTGATAAAATATGAATTTCTGCTGCATAGTTGACGGATTTTTTGCAGAAAAATCCTGATATTGTGATAAATCTTCTAGTGTATTGAATTAGTTTGTGTATACTGTGTATAATTGCGTAAAATGGCTTGCATGATGATTTTGCTCGGACTTTATTTATTTTTTTCGATATTTTACATGTCTGGACCATTTTTCATATTATTTGATGAAAAGTCCATTCGGAACCTCGGTACCGGTACTCGAACCCCAAATGGGGCTCGCTCGGGCTAAAGAGCTATGAGGACAGGAAGGCTGAACCTCGAACAACACAAAGACGCAACTTCATCATAGACTAACTAAGGTTTTTTAACTTGTATTTGGACAAAGACAACAGTTTCAGCATCACTGTTTGTGATCCGTTCTTTCTATTCGGCCATTTAGTAGCGATGCTGGAGATTACTATTGACCCTTCGCTAAGCCCTGCACCCCCTCTGCTAATCAGTCAAGCTGTCAGAGCTATGTTACTATGGAGCCCACAGTCACTAACTGCACTGCCTGAAGAAGTATTATCTGGGTAAAGAAATTAGTGTTTTTTTTTTTTAGCGAGAGTCTACAATATGTGTTTGAAAGATATATGAAGGATGTCAAACTTATTCAGCA
Source organism: Anarrhichthys ocellatus (assembly GCF_004355925.1). Taxonomy (NCBI): domain Eukaryota; kingdom Metazoa; phylum Chordata; class Actinopteri; order Perciformes; family Anarhichadidae; genus Anarrhichthys; species Anarrhichthys ocellatus. The sequence continues at coordinate 586,001 of NW_022280123.1, forward strand.
GAGACAACAGGTTAAAAAGATAAAGTAGAAGCTAAAGTGAACCACCACATCACCTGGCGATCGAGACAGAAGACAATAAACGTAAGGAACAACACTGTTCCTGTATAGCCGGGTAGGTCTTTATTCACTGTTACAATCATTAAACGCAATAGCAGCATGTGTATACATTCAGTATACCTCGAGTGTAACTTAGAAGTGCAAGCGCTAGTTAATGACGTGCTATGGTGCTCTGCTAATGTTAGCTCCACAGGTTCTTATGTAGAAATGTAACATTTTAGAAACGTATGTCTCCTTCCAATTTTATCAGGCATTCATGATTTTTGCTAATTTACTATATAACTACTCTGATGTTAAAGTGGCATTACATTTGGTGAGGAGCGCATTATGACCCAACGTAAGGGACTTGACACTTGACTTGGGACTCCAGCGCAAACATTTGAGACTACATAACAGCCACAATCTTACTCTGAAAGAGTGTTTTAGGAAATTGCAATGTAGTGGAGGCTTCTGCAGGTTGCTGCAACATTTCACAGAGAGGCCTGAAGTTCCTCTTTTCTCAGGGCGGAGAGCCAGCAGACAGGGTTCCCCTCCGAAGAGATGCACGTGTGAGTTGTTGGAGGAACACCTGCTCCATGTGTGTGTGGGTGCTTTGTTTGACTGGCTACAATGCAACACTCATTATTTAGGAATTAACTGGATTTCTTTTCATGGGTCCAGGCTTGAGTCGTTATTGGATTATTTAACTTACATTGTCTGTTATACAGTCTTTGTTAATAGGAGATAAAACGTGGATATCAACATCAGGATTCCTCTTCTTTTTTTTTAATCAACACATTCTGAGAGAATGCCAGACAAATTCATCTCTTTGTTTTTCTCAACCAATCTTGGATTGAGTTGAATCTGTTGACACAGGCCTGCTGTTGTATTGGTTCTTTGATGGGTGTAACAAAGAGGAATGCGTTCCCTTTCATTACAAAGAAAACATGCTGAGGAAGTTGAATGAACATGTCCTGCAGATGTTTCCAGGACATCCTTAGCTGTGGGGATCTTTTACAATTGATCCTGTGATGTCCCTTGTCCAGTAGTTCAAAACATCTTACAAAGTGGTGGTTGCTTTCCATACCTTTGTTACGTATCTGAGCCCTTAAACTCCAGCTCAGCTGATGTTGAACTGTGATACACACTAGACCACGTGTGACTGACGGTTGTCTGGTTTGGCACGTCTGATAGAAACCATCAGACGTTTGTTTTCTATTCCAAACCAGGACTTACAATCATGATTATCACCCCAGCGATCACACACTCTGTCCGTCCCGCTCTACTGTTTTTTCTTTTTGTGCAAAGAACTTTAAGGTGTGTTTCTGGCAGGTGAGAGTGAGCGGGCGCGAGCCAAAGCTCCGCAGCGTACAAACGAATGAACTCCTGACAGCTCACCGATGTTAAGACATTCCTCACTGAGTCACAGCAGATCAAGATGTATGTATGCTGAGACCGCTGTGTTTAAAGTCAGGCCGCCCGGATCATTCACACCAAGCTAACCGCACGTTTAGATAAGAGGTTTAGATAAGAGGTTTAGATAAGACCGTGAGGTCTAAAGGCTTTTGGTGCTGCGGTGGGCAATGCCCTTTTCGAGGAACATTTTTTTTTTAGTTGCATGTGAGCATCATGTGCTTACTATAAACATAGAAAAAACTGCCAGCGGGGTCACCGATGCTGTGAAGACTGGCCTCTTCTTCAGGGTGAGTCGATTAATGAAACCTCTGCTGCACAACCCAACAGTCGGTCTAGTTGTGAATTAGACGAAGGCCAACATATGCTGCAGGACTGTTGACCCACTGCTTTATACTTTTTACTTTTGTAAAACATTACAAACTTGCTACAACGGTCAGACTGAATCGAGATGTGGTCTCTAGAGGGACTTGTTCAAAGCTGCCTAAACGATCTCTATGTTTTTTGTGATGACAAGTCGTTTTTGAAGGGAGAAGAGTTCCCTGCGATCCACAAATGTTTCTCACAATATACACGATAATAATAAGTAATGTTTAAAAAAAAAAAACATGACTCAATGTTTTTACTGAGCATATTTTAGCACATTGATTTAACAGAAAGAAAGGGTGGACACACACAAGATAGAGATGTGTTTTATACTATTTTATATTACTATTTTTGTTTTACTGTTGTACTATGACATGTAGCTTGTTCACAAAATAACAAAATAAATGTTTGCTGATTGTGTCAGGTTTAGTGGATAACTTTCATATTGTGTTGATTTTGGCCGTCCCTGTGGACAAAAGCGGTAGTGTTTCTAAGGCACCAGAGCCCTCTTAGAAAACCTCTAATTTTATGACAGCGGGGTGTGACAGTGTGGCCCGCTTAGTCCTGGTTCTGGTTCTCCCATGCCTCCTTTCTCTCTAGTGGGCCCAGCAATACAGCGTGGTGTCGGTGTCGGCTTCCAGCGGGGACCGACACAGCAGCGAGGTGACGCTCTGCACCTGGTCAGAGGAGGAGACGCTGTTGCTGGGCGCAGAGCACTCCACCTCCTGCCGGAGCTCCAACTGCAGGTCGGCAGCGGCAGCAGATCTGGATCTGAAGGTCTGATTTTGCCTGGAATCCAACCAGTTGGCATCGATAACAGGCATTAAGAATAACTACAAAGACATTTTTCTTACTTATGAAGGTCAAATAGAGGCATCAGTATTTTATTAACAATGTTTCATAACGAGTTCAATGTTCATCATGCATGGTAACTTCAACTATTTCTTCTTTTTCCCACACCGTGATGCTGCAGATAAAGGCTGTGTGAGAGGAAACCTGACGACCAGAACAACAAACAGTCGATATCCTCACGACAGGGGACACAGACAGGTGTGAGCTCTGATTTTCACTTCCCTACATTAACACACACACACACACACACACACACACACACACACATACATACACTGGTAGCAGTGTTTACATGCTCCTTGGGACATACCGAGTACACATGAGCATAGAGGCTCACACAAAGACACAGACACACACCGGGTGGTGCACTGGGATCAACCGGCCACTGTTTACTTGTGCTTGTCTTTCTCTATTGTTTCTGAGGTTTAAAGGACCACAGAGGATGAAGACGTGAAAACACACACACACACACACACCACCTCTACATTCTGTTTGTATTTGTCTTGCTGCTGACTTGATTTTTATAAAATTTGGGGAAATTATGAGGCATATGTGTTTTCACGGTCAGTACATATTCTACACAAATAGATTCTATTATTTCATGGTACTTTCATAATTTGAATTAAAATAGTCAGAGCTGTTTTGCTATTACTATTCTAATTTGCACTATTCATACTTTACTGTCTGAGACTGCCATCAATACATAGACATCAATACAATTAATAGCTTTCTTGCTTAGTCTGAGATCTCAACACGTTTCATGCATTAAAGGACCAACTTGTGTCCATTTAGGGAGGTCTATTGGCAGAAATGGAATATAATATTGGTAAGAATCCTTAGTATAATGACCTGAAACGAAGAACACAAATTGTGTGTGTATTCCTGCTCTCTTGTTCGTGTTTGTGCAGCAACAGCATCTGTTTCCAAAAGCTTGATAATCACAGCCTGGGTAACTTCTCTTTTCAGGTATTTAACATCTCTGCTCATCTCATCTCATCTCATCATCTCGGTCCTTTATTCTCTCCCCTCAGCATCAGTCACGACCAGACGTTCAGGCTAACAGGCAAACGGCACGGTGCTGAGGGCAGTATTGACGCAAGGATGCTGAGTCATAAAAGCATTTGTGCGTGTGTGTGTATTGATGCAAAGGGGCACAGGTGTAAGCCAGCCATCTGTTCTTCCATCTTCATCGGAGTAAACAACATTTGTTCAGAGAAGATGTCCATGTTTTCGCTCACTGAACTGCGTTGTCAAGTTAAATTATCGTCAATCGACGATAACCCATGTCATGTCAATTCAAAGACTCGACTGTCTAGTCATGCTGAAGAACCACAAAACCAGCCAAATCAATTCAAGTCACGACAAATTAAATCAACAAACTGATTCAAGTTGTCAAGTCTTGTCATGTCAATTTAAGTAATGTGAAGTCATGTCAATTTAAGTAATGTGAAGTCATGTCAATTTAAGTAATGTGAAGTCATGTCAATTTAAGTCATGTGAAGTCATGTCAATTTAAGTCATGTGAAGTCATGTCAATTTAAGTCATGTGAAGTCATGTCAAGTCATGTCAAGTCATGTCATGTCAATTTAAGTCAAGTCTTATGTCAAGTCAATTCAATTTGAGTCAAGTCAAGTAAATTTAAAGTCAAGTCAACTCGATTTACGTCAAGTCTAGTCAAGTCAAGTAAAATCAAAAACTGAAGTCAAGTGAAGTAATTTTCTTTGCTTGCATTTAAATCATAACATGCCTTCTATAGTTAGTGTAAGCGATTAGTAAAAGCAACATCTGCATCTGTTGCAAATATTCGCCGTTCACAGAGACAGCAAATTGTTTATAGCATGGCATTTTTAACCATCAGAAGCTTGTATTCACAATGTCTGCTGATCTGCATAACTACGCCAGTTTAATACATCAAAGGGCTTGTGTGCCCCATATTTGCCTGTAGGGCATGGAAATGCATCCTTCATATATCAGTAAGTCTGCAGACTGGTCACTAGAACTATCATCTGGGAACCAACATTGCTCATGGGCCCGTCTCATGGATCCCCACATGACTCCAACGAAATGTTTTAGTGTGTCTGGCTCCCAGGAAGGAGAGGGCTTTTCTTATTTGGAACACACATATAGGCTACGATGGGATTTTGTAGTTCATCATGCCAATTATTTGCTTGACATGATCTGTACACACACACACACACACACACAGTGGTACATACCATGTTGCGCCTCAGAAAAGCACCAAAGGTTAGCAGTTGTGTGTGTGTGTGTGTGTGTGGGTGTGGGTGGGGTCAATTGATGTGTTTGTACATGCGTGTCTGAGCTTTTGAGTGTTTGTAGATGCTGGGAAGGAAAATGAATATCACAATATGCTGACAGATGGTTGGAAAGAGTAGACAGCAGAGACTGGCCTTGATGAATTCATAGGTCATTTCTAAACATCGTCTCCTCCATTTTTAATAACCGTGAACAGATATGAAGGATAAGACCTCCATTTAACCAGAGAGGGCCGATCCATTCAAAATGAGCGGGAGGCATAGATGAGACACTGATATGGTGAAAGCAATATACAGTAAAGCAAGCAATGTTGTTTGATCATTTGACTGCCAAATTAAAATTCTGCAGTTGGCAATATATATCTGTAAAGAGAGCCTCCCTCCAGATATCGTTGGCAATAATTGAGGCGTCGCTTTAATTGGACATTTTATCTATTTGAGTGTCAGGCACTAAAATATTTCTAAACCTCTCATTATCAAAGGAGACTAACACAATGTGCCCGGAAGTTGCCGTGCTATTGTAATGCTGCAGTTTAAGTTTAACTGTAAAGGTTTTGAATGACCAAAGCAACACACAACTATTATCTTCTGTTTATAATAAGCACCGTCATCCACGGGTGTTTAAGCCATCTTTGAGAAAAAGAGATTACCTGACTTTCGGCATCAAAGCATCACATTATAGCTGAGAATTAATATTGTTTAACGTTGCAGCTTTAGTTTACAGGAGAGATGACTGCTGCTGTGGGCCTGCAGGGCCTGCCCAGAGGGGTTTGAGTGACAAACACATGCCATATAAAGGTGTCAAGATACTTTCCTGCTTATTATAGCACTTGTGGTTTCTCTCTGACATTCCACACACTGAAGATAAAAGGGCATGTGTATTCAAACATGCAGATAGAGGTAACACGGAGTGTGTAAATGCTACCGCCAATCATTGTTGTCATCCTAATCATTATCATCACCATCATCATCATCATGGCAGTTACTTAAGCCCCCAGCAGTGTTTTTCAACCTTTCCTGAGCCGCGGTACATTTTTACACAGTACACAAAAAAACAAAAAAGTTATAAAATGACACATTGTAGCATAATACAGCATATATGCTGACAATTTAATGGCAAGTCTCTCAATTTGTGGATCCTTACTCGGTGTGAAACCTGGGCCTGTTTAGATGAACACAAAGCTGATATCCTAGCAGAAACTGAAGAAAGGCACACGAAGCTCTTCCTCAAGAACTGTCTCTCTCTCTGGTTTTAGTTTTGTTGTCCAGGGCCCACTTCAGAGTCTGCATTTTTCATTTTAAAATATTTCTCCATCGCTGTTCGTCTTGTCACTGCAACCTCTCCCATCATTTAATTATACTGTCTTAAATTAACAAGGTCATCATTGCGCGACATACTGCCACCCACTGACATTGAAGAGTATTTAATTACTTAGCCAGTCACTATATTGCAGGCTCAGACGCTCAACAATGGCAAATTATTTTCTCTACAGGAAAGACACCATAGCAGTCACTTCATTACGTTTTCTCTACTGAAAGGGCACCATAGCGGTCACTTTATTATTTTATTCTTTTTTTACACCATACATATGTATACATTTTGCCCATTTTGAGCATTCAAAGGGTACTTTTGAGTGTTTTTTTGCTGAGGCCACCAGTGTCCTCCGCCACACTAGAGGGCGCTGTTACACGTCCACACTGAGTTTAAGTCTGTTGCAGGAAGTGAAAGTCACTTGCCAGAGGAAAGGCATCGGCGCTCGGCATGCGAGTTTGTTTGGATTTCCACGTGACACCGACCTCATTGAAAACAAGAGATACAACCCCCCGAAATATAACATCAGTGCACCACGACAGTCATGGGCAAAAAAAGCAAGAAAGAAAAGAAGGTGAAGGGAGCGGAGAAGACAGCTGCCAAGATGGAGAAGAAAGTTTCAAAGAGGTCCAAACGAGAGGAGGTAAAGTTAATGTTAAAATGGGCTGAACTATTAACACTACGTTCATATGTGTACTCTTTATAGGAATCAAAGACGCTGCGCCAATAGCTTTGTACAAATGATAATGCTAATATATTGTGAAAATGACGTTAGCTAGCGTTAGCTCAGGTCTGCTAACTAACTGCATAGTTTACCACAAATGCTAACTACAGTCTAAATCAGTGGCAGGTAACACAACTGTTTGTTATTAGGACTAGCAATATTACTAGGACCCACAACATATCTCTAATATCTTTTGTTTACGTCTGTCCGGTTTTGTTCTCATTACTTTTCATCCTTCTCTGTCTCCAGGAGGATTTGGAGGCTCTGATTGCTGAGTTTCAGAATCTGGATTCAAAGAAGACCATAGTAGTAGAGACAACATGTCCACCTCCATCAGCGAGGTGAAGGACTGCACCGCTCACCTTCAAGTTCAACTTCACTGTGTCCCCATCAGGACAACTTGTCGCGCATGTACAGTCTCGACCGTTGACGTCTATTTCCACATTGGCTGAACATATTCTTACCATTCATACTGCGTTTTCCTAAGTACTTGAGAAAAAGCAGTATGTATGTTATTTTGGAAGGTTTTCAATATGTTTTGAAAATTACATGATGACCTATTTTAATTTTTTTATTTTTACTTAGTACTGTGTTAGTTTATATCAAGCGATACACACACACACACGCACGCCCTGGGAACATTGGCGGTGAACCCATGTGCCAACCAAACCAAGTAATAATGGGAAGTGTGATAACTGACTACCACAGAGTTGTTGAAGAGTTTCATGAGTTTTCCACACCGCCCAATCTAGTTGAGCTTTAAAAGGAGGTTGCTGTTGCTGCAGGTCTGCTATACTGATTGCGGTGGTGTTGTTATGCTAAACTGCTGATGTTTAGCAGTTATGTTTACCATCCAGAGGGACGAAGGAACTGGAGCACACTGATTGACTTGTAGCCTTTAATTATTATTATTAATTTGTTCCAGACCAAATTTCTTTGTAGTTTAAAGGCTAAAATCACACAGCTGCTGTCACAAAATCTTGTGGTTGGTTCCATTGGCCTCTTTCACCCCACAAACCAATCTCACCGACGCCGGGCCAACTGAGCTGACTCCGTTTTAAACCGAGCCCTTCAGGTTTCTGATGTCTTTTTGTGTTTTTTCAGATTGAGTGCGTCTCTCTCTGGCCATCCGGAGAAAGATGAACTCATCCTGTTTGGAGGAGAATTCTTCAACGGAAAGAAGGTAGCGGAAAATCCTCTTTAATGACTGAATGAGCAGGAAGCTCACATGCTTTGATTTTTGCCAACATTATTAATAAATCCTCATCTAAAACCCGCTTTTTTTTTTTTTTTTGCAGACGTACCTGTACAACGATCTGTTTTTCTACAGCATCAAGAAGAACAGCTGGGTGAAATCAGACATCCCCAACCCTCCTCCGCCTCGCTGCTCTCACCAGGTACGAGGATCCCAGATCCTCCTGTGCTGCTCGCTGTCTGTCCCTCTGCCTGTGTGAGCTCTCAGCTTTGTTGTGTCTGATCTGATTCTCAGCAACAGTTTTAGTTACTTCCACATGAGCAGAGGCGTGTTGACTGATATAAATCAAATGACAGATATGCAGCTAAATTTGATAGACCCTTGTAGTGCTGCTTAATCCACCGCAACACTATTTGAAGTCCTTTATTTGATGTGATTCTCCGATTAAACCACAAGAGGGCAGACGGCAGTTGAGGAAACTTATCGGCAACGTCATCACGGCTATTATGTTGCAAGACAACTAATTCAATCTGAGGACATCAAACCTCTTTATCTCGCTCTGTTCATGCACCCCTCTCCTTCCCCTCCTTTTCTCCCTCCTTCCCTCAGGCGGTGGTAGTTCCCCAGGGTGGGGGTCAGCTCTGGGTGTTTGGGGGAGAGTTCGCCTCTCCAAACGGGGAGCAGTTCTACCACTACAAGGACCTCTGGGTGCTGCACCTGGCCACGCACACGTGGGAGAACATCAAGTGAGTGCAGAGGGCCGTACAAACAAGACGTGAGGATGAACGGGGGGGGGCGTCGTAAATGGGAGTAATGATCGGCAGAATGAACGTTTAAACAGGGATCTGAGGGTGACCAGCAATACTATTTCATCGTAATGAGTTCATTCCATCCTGTAATGCGAGTCTTATCAGTGGATCGATGAGTTGATTGCTTAGGTAATAAAAAAACAAGTTAACAGCTCAATTTAAAAAGTCCCACACGGTGTTGTGGGTGTTTCACTTTGCAGGCAGGCATCAGCGATCCGAAGTGATTTCAGTTTTTTTTTTTTTTTTTTTTCTTTGTTTCTTTCTCCCCAGGGTGCCTGGTGGTCCACCGGGTCGCAGCGGCCACCGCATGGTCCTCAGCAAGAAACAGCTGCTGGTGTTTGGAGGTTTCCACGAGAGCAACAGGTAGGCGGAACGTTACTGAGTGATCAAACGAGGACAGTGTCTGTAATGGAGAGGACGGGTAATGTGTTCCATTACTTCCTTCACACCCGTTAATGGGAGAGTGGAGACGGCTTATTGTAAACCCTGTTCATTCTACAAACAAACAAACTCACAGAGATCAGTTTTATCTCTTCTGGTAAACACATCACATGTAATAAGTTACATCATTCTGTGAATGAGCATTGAATTCTCAACTTATCATATCATATCTGGACATGAGCTCAATATTTTTATGTTATCGGCTTGTCTCTCACAGCTCTGACGTTGGGACATTTTGGGTTTGAGCTGAATGAGAGCGGCGTGTTGTTGCTGCTTCTATCTCATCGAATGTGTTTTTGTAAACAAACTGAAAGTGATTGGCAGGAAGTTCTCTATGAAGGAATAAATGACTCTATATCCCCTTCTAACAAAAGATTCTTATTTATTTAAGTGCAATTTATGTTAACAGCCAGAGAATCCATTTAATTTCCATTTTGGTTGAGATAAAAATTTTTATTTTGAGTTAGAGACCGACATCTAATCAGCAATCTCTTCGCAATCTGCGATAAAGTCGACAGTCCTCGAGCTCTTAAATGTCTCAAAGTTGTGATTTAGTTTCAGCCCGTTCCTCTCCTCCGCCTGCAGGGATTTTATCTACTACAACGACGTCTACTCCTTCTCCCTGGACACCTTCTCCTGGTCACGCCTCGCTCCATCAGGCTCCTTCCCCTCCCCACGCTCTGCCTCTCAGATGACCTCCACGCCCGACGGCATGGGCGTCGTCATCTACGGGGGATACTCCAAAGTGGTGAGTGTGAGTGTGTGTGTGTGTGTGGCTCTCCTCCGTATTGATAATGCATTACGTTTTGTGATCTGCCTGATTGTGTGCGTTTTTATTTAGCGAGTCAAGAAGGACGTAGAGAAGGGGACCATCCACTCCGACATGTTCCTTCTCAAGCGAGAGGGTAAAGAAGGCCAAGGTACACAAACACTTAAGGTCCCGAAATAATCAAAATCATTCAGCTTCTTTGCTTGTTTGCTGATCTTCCACTGATTTCCCCCCGTCCCCCTTCCTGCAGAGAAGTGGTCGTGGTCCAGGGTGAGCCCCTCTGGGAACAAGCCCACTCCCCGCTCTGGTTTCTCGGGGTCGGCGGGCCCGGCGGGGCGGGCGGTGCTGTTCGGCGGGGTTTGCGACGAGGAAGAGGAGGAGACGCTGGAGGGCGACTTCTACAACGACCTCTACCTGTATGACACGGTGAAGAGCCGCTGGTTCCCTGGACTGCTCAGGGTAAGACACAAGGAGCCGCTAGATCAGTGTTTGGATGAAAGGATATGATATACAATATTTAATCTATATTTCGTTAGATAAAAATTCAAATGATCACATCAACTTTAAAAAAAATATACTTTTGGACTTTAAAACGCTCTTTAAAAGCTTCAAACCGGTGACATTTCGTTGCACCGATTACAAGGTTAACAGTAGAAATGTTACCGAGTAATCTACTAGGAATGTGCTCGTGCATGTACGTGATCGGCCAACACGGGGCATTACCGTATGATGTTGCGTTGAAACTCTTTTTTGCCGGATGATGGAGCCTCCTCCGGTGGCATCCCCGTTGCGCTGCTGGACCGGCCTCATTCAAATGAATGAGAGGCCCGCGGCCTGGATCCGCACAAATAGGAATAGCCGACCACTTTTTTTAAATGGATTAATCATTTCCATCAAAGTCCTCACTACTGATTGGAACCATCCCCTCTCAAGGGAGCTGCCGGTCAACTGCAGGGTGTCGATGCTTCCACTTGTTTATCCTTTTGTTTCCAGGGAAACAAGTCGGAGAAGAAGAAACGGAGACGGGGGAAGAAGGGTGGAGCAGAGGGGGAGGGAGCAGACGGGAAGGAGGAGGAGGAGGGGGCACCGCAAGGACCCACTGAGGTCATCAAGGAGATTGTCACCGAGGACGGCACAGTGATGACCATCAAGGAAGTGATCCCTGGAGCTCAGGAGGACGAGGATGATGAAGAGGAAGAAGAGGAGGAGGAGGGCGATGGCAAGATTACACTCGCACACTAAACACATTTAAGATGTGAGAAAATATCGATAGGTTGGACAATCACGGGCTTTGTTTTGTTTTTTCAGCCTCGGCCCCCCTGGTGGAGCCCTGCGCGAGGTCCAGCGCCATGGCAACTGTGCGTCAGGGCAAGCTCTTCCTGTACGGAGGGATGTTCGAGGTCGGCGACCGCCAGTTCACCCTGAACGACTTCTACTCTCTGGACCTCAACAAGATGGACCAGTGGGAGGTTCTGGTGGAAATGGACCCAAGTGAGTGAAATAACACACGTAGATTACAAAAAATATGAAATATAAAGCAGCCAGTGTGCTGATTTGTCTCGTTTGAATATATAGAGCTGGAGGATGATACGATGGCAGGGAACTCTGTGAGCTTTCATTTAGATTTATGATGTTTTTTTGTTTTCTCCACAGAGACACAGGAGTGGCTGGAGGAGTCTGAGTCAGAAGAAGAAGAAGAAGATGAAGAGGAGGAGGAGGAGGCAAAAGGAGCAGAAGAGGAGAAGGAGGCAAAAGGAGCAGCAGCAGCAGCAGAAGAGGAGGAGGAGGAGGAGTCCGAAGAGGAGGATGAGGATGGCATGGGATTATTCCTCTCTTTCACTGTCTTATAATTATCTTTCTTTATTTTTCCCTTCATGCTATTTATAACGAGCAACAAGTACAGTATGCAGATCAGGATGCTTGATATTTAAGGTATAATATAATAATAAAATACCTTATATAAGGTAAACTAACCTCATAAACACACGAGAAAGCATCTCCTATATGAAAGCTGGTATGATGTCAATGGGCGACTCTAGATGCTGAATGTAGATTTCAATAGAAACCAACATCTTCAGTCTTAATGGGCCACATCAGTATATTGGCTGTTATCAGCTCATTGCAAATGAAAATGCAGTGATGCTAAATGCAAATATATAATACCAACACAATCACAACACCAACATGCTGATGTTGTGCGTATAACGTAAACCATCTTAGTTTACCGTATTTACCAATATTTAAACAAATGGTCATCTTGTGGGTGCAATATTCCTCATTAATGGATTATTTTTCTCAGATTTGACGAAGCTCCTCCCGAACCAGAAAACACATTAGTACACACAGTAGTACTTGTAGTGTCTTAATGAGAGTTGTATATTGGGAGATTTGGAGCAGATTGGCTCCTTTTTTAAAGATGTTTGATTTGGCAAGAAACCAGCTACAAGCTGTTCTCAAGTAAATGTAACCAGGACCAACTTATTTAACCTCTCTAAACGTGTGTGTTTGCAGATGAAGAGCAGCACCCCGCAGTGCAGGAGGGAGAGACGGTGACGGACTACCAGACCCGCACGGAGCAGTACTGGATCGGACTGGCACGGGTCAACATGGGCCCCGACGCCAAGGACAAGAAGGTCGTCAAGGTTGCCCTCGCCATGGCCAAAGTCTTCTTTGAAGACCAATAGTGGGATACTCCAAAGTGTGTGTGTGTGTGTGTGTGTGACTGTGTGTGTAAAATAGTGTCTTAAAATTACCTTTTTTAAAACATGTCCTTTGTGCTGCAAATATTCAGTAATGCAAATTGATTTTTTTTTAATGACGTTAACTGAAAACAACATTTAGTTTTCTCCCACTGATCAAATAAAATGTTAACACATGGACTGTTTTCTGTTTATGAATTTATCGTTACATTAGATCGAAGATTGTGGTTTCATTCATTTTGAATAAAATAACTCATAACTTATATTAGATGATTTTCAACATTAAAGGGATAGTTCATACTCTTTTTTTAAAGTTGGGTTTTATGTGGCACTTATCCATAGTCCGTGTTTTACCTTCAGAAGATGGTAGTCAGCACTGCCCCAGTCTGGAGAAACCGACAGGAGGACCAGCACGGGAGCAAAGCATGCATTGCTGTGCACCAACTAAAGAAAGCAGTTTCAGCTGTAGTGTACGCTAGATTTAGAGTTTAACTGCTTTAGCTTGCCGTCAGACAGTCCTCTCCAAGTTCTGTGCTCCCTTTAGTAATAAAAACCCAGTAACTCTTACCTCGCAGGTCACGGCCATAGACCAGCAAGTGTCTTGCGAGGTAAAAATACTGTTTTTGTTAATGGAGTCTTGCGGCTTTGAAGGGAACACAGATTGATATAATGGCTTCAATTCCCTGCTGGCAAAGTAAAGCGCTGAAAATATTCTAAAAATAGTGCACACTTAAATTGATAGATTTTTTATTTTATTTTTTTTAAATAGGTTTTGCTGCTGCCCCCATCCACAGACCCCATCCACCCACTCTTAAAATAAGAGGGGTTGCTGTTTACGATCCAATCGGTGATGTCACAGAAGTGCAGAGAGCCGTGTAACGAACCAGCTACAAGCTGCGGCTCGTCGAGATGCAAACCTGCTTTCTTTTTTGTCCACTTGGTGGCAGCACAACAGGCCCCAAACACAACGTTGAGATATCATTGTGTAAAGTTAATATTGTGAGTGTGTTGGCAAACAGCCGCCTGTTCACACACCCTGCAGATACAGAGCAACATCAGCATTCATTTGGACTCGTGTTTCCAGCCGCTTGACGAATGTAAGTCCAGTATTCACTCTGCTGTTAGCTCGGTCTGTATGTCCACCAGCTAGCTGCTAACTTTGGCTGCAGTTGATGAACTGCACGGTTGGGTTTTAACTCTCTTTAGGTTTGTTGCACGGTTACTCATTTGATCATCAATAATATGATAATATTGACTAGTGCAGCTTCAAGGCCCAGTGGTAATAACTTTGTTCCCATGTACCAAAAGTTATGTTTCCTTCTACAAGAGTTAATTCAAAGTGAAGACGCAACTGAAAATATGATACATTTCCCAAATATGTTTGAAAATAATCCAATATGTATAATGTACCATGTGCATATGTATTTCTAGATTGGGTTTGCCGCCATCTGGTGGACGTCTTTGTCAGTGCAGTCAGTCACAGCAGGGTGAGCGCTTAAGCAGCAGGGCGAGCGCTTAAGAACAACTGCTTCAGCAACTTGCAAATATTGAGTGGATGTGCGAGCAAATCAAAGTGTGTTAGAGCTAAACAAATCAACACAGAGAGGCGATGTCATTTCACTTTTACACCTGCAGTGTGTTGTGAATAAAGCCCCACCTGAAATTGGAAGGTTTATTGGAGGTTTGAGCAGAAAGTATATGGAAAAGTAGCCCAAAGCTGAAAATCAAACCATGACCTGGCATTTCTGTAGTTCCCTCTGATTTAACTGTGACGCTTTAAACTGGTCCTCTTTTCCATCATTCGGGCCAAGCTGTCAAGTTCCCTATAACTGATTCATAATGATGATATCATGGTTTGATGTGCCCCCCCCCTGCTGATGGCTGCCAGCAACACATGCCGTTTGTCTTGAGTTGTACTCATGGGAGGGGGGGGGGGCAGGAAGAGAGAGGCAGGTGAGCTGAGCGGCGGAGGAACGACAGCGTTCAGGGATCTTCAAGTGATGAGAGGGGGATGTGAGGGGAGGAGGTAGAGAGAGAGAGAGAGTGAAGAAGATGGGGCGACGGCAGAAGAGGGGAGAGGGGAAGAGAGGGAAGGCTGGGAAAAGGAGGAGGGGACGAGTGCGCGTCGTGTCAGGAAAGACATCAGTCACCATTGCGAGCACCATCCTCTCCCTCTGACCTATTTTATCCTCCATCAGCATGTTGAGCAAGGGATGAGAGTAGGCTGATGAATAATAGAGGAGAGGGAGAGATGGATGAGAATGAGGCTGCCTTCCTCTCGTCCCCCCCCTTTTTTTTTTCTTCTGCGACCCCCTTTTTTATTTTAACTCCGGGACAAGAAAAGATTTTATAAATAACTAAGGAGAAGGTTTTTTTGGGTGTGCTTCTGACGTAGGGGGGCACGTATAGTGCGTAATCGTCAGAAACACGTCAGTCGTGAGTGTGTGTGAGAGAAACTTACTGGTACTTTATGTCAATAAAGGAGGACGTTTCTAGCTATATGTGAAGCTGTTGTCAGGCTTGTTATTAATAAAGTCTGTTTGGAGAAGAATCACTTTTGGATCATGGATGATGATGTCATAGGGGCCAGAACTATAGTAACCCAATGAGGTTCCCCTTTGACCAGTGGATGGAAATCACCGTTTGTGTTACTTTCATTATTTTTTTTGCACAAAGTCCGGTTGGTGGTTCAGTCATTTTGATCCTCAGGTGCACAATTCCAAGGCACAATTATTGACCAGCCAGAGGAGCTTCCTTATTGGTTGCTTGGAAATGTCACTCATTGTTCAGACAAACCAGATGGTCAGCAAATACAGCGCGCTGCTGGACAACACTGCCTAAATGGAAAATAACTAACATTTAGCAATGTTAGTTCATTTAGTAACATTTAGTTACAGAGCGATACAGCGTTTTTTTCTTCTCATCTTGGTTTTACGACCCACAGCTGTACTGTTTTGGTTCTCACTCATCACTGCCATCAGCAACAGGCAGCTTTTCCAGCAGAGCGCCCTGGTAAACTTATTGTCCAGTACCCGATCAGCACCACATGGCACAGGAACAGAGTTGGTTGCTAGCTCGCTAGCTTAGCATTTAGCTGCTTCAGAGCTAGATATTTCCCTCAGTAGTTGGTGGAGACCAAAAACAGAGCTCCAAGGATTTAGCTCTTTTTTGGGGTCCACCAACTGAAGACTTCAAATGAATGATAACTTTCGTCTATCGTGTATAAATGAGTAACCGTTTGCTAGCATGTTTTGCCATATGAATATTTTTTATTAATTGTGCTATTTAGAGTGTTATTATATTGACTTAAAAGCTGAAAAAATGTAAATGTTATCTTATTGCTGTTTGTCTCAAAGCGGCTTAAAAAAATGAGTTAATGCAGTTTTAAAAACTGCAAATGTACCTTTTGATTTTCTGCTGTAGATGAGTCCTCCATCACCCCCCACCCTCCCTTTCTTTTACTAAATCAGAAGAAAGGGGCTACTGTCCCAAACAATTTTTTGTAACTTTGTGAAACGAAAATTCAACAGGTGCGCCCATTTCACGCAATGATTGGCCAGATGTGTGGAGGTGAGTAATTAAGCAGGGTTTGATCTCTCATTTTTTAAATCCTGCACACAACAACCCGTCACTATTTGTGTGTATTGATAAGTGCAACATTGTTAATGCCTTAGAAGGAAAGACTGACCCAAGTGTGTTCTCCATTTGAATATTCAATCCCATCTCCTACAATATTACCTTCTCATACAACTATAATGCATTCAATTGAAGTGCCGAGGGAAACATCATTTCTCCTGAATTACAGTCAGTTTTAAACGCGATTAACGTAAATTGGAACAAAACAAAAAAAAAAAAAAAAAACACCAAAATTACTTGGTTATGTTTAGTAAAAAAAAAATCACAGTACACATGGACCAGAGGAGTGGGAGTGATGCATCAAAAAACGTAACATAAATTAAACAAGTTAAATGTTGAATTAAGATCTATAAGACCTATATACCTCATTGTACATACCGTAATTTCGCCAATGCTCTGCTTTTTTAAATTATGTGAACCCAGTAACCGTTATCTACGTTTGTGTCAGCGCCTTTTAGCTCTTATTCACTCTGTTCAGAGGATGTCATGGATTTGTGTGCGCAGACACTTGCGTTACTAACTTCTCTAAATCCTAATCCCTCCGTTGTGGTCAGGAAATCCCACTAACTGTGCATCGCCTCTCCTGTTCTCTCGGTCACCTGCTCTCTCTCTCTCTCTCTCTCTCTCTCTCTCCTCCACCCCCCCTCTCTCTACTATCAGTGTGTTTAGAGGCCTAAACCTTAATCCCCAGCCTCAGTGATTTTATTACTGTAATCTGGGCTGGAATTGGTTTAGCTCTCCCACACACTGGCAGACAGAAGGACAACAACAGCAACACGGGCGGCTGCAGGGAGGAGCTGAACGTGAAAAGGAGGACGGGGGAAGAGGTTTAAGAGGGGAAGGATGAGAGGACAGGAGAGGTAGGAGGGGACAGACGGGGGAGTTGATTCTTAAATCATTTTAGTAACATTTGTATCGTCTGGCATTTCCTTTCTGCCCACACTAAGATCTGAACATCACAACACAAAACTCCTCCTACGTGAATCGCCACCTTATCGTGGTGGAGGAGTTTGAGTGGCTCAGTGATCCTGGGAGCTATGTTGTCCGGGGCATTAGCCCCTGGTAGGGTCTCCCAAGGCAAACAGGTTTCAGGGGAGAGCCCAGACTAAGAGCGGTTCAAAACAACCCCTATGATAGTTAGCCCACGGACTACAGCCACCTCGCCCGGACCAGGGAAACCGGGGCACCCTCCCGGAGCCAGACCCAGGAGGGGAGCTCGTAGGCGAGCGTCTGGTGGCCGGGCCTTTGCCCATGGGGCCCGGTCGGGCTCAGCCCGAATAAACACCATGGAGCAGCCACCCTGTGGACCCACCACCCGCAGGGACAAGCATCGGGGTCGGGTGCTATGCAGACCGGGCGGCGGGTCGGGCGGGAGGCCCAGGCATGCCGATCGCCGGCGGCATAGACTAGCTCTAGGGACGTGGAACGTCACCTCGCTAGCGGGGAAAGAGCCGGAGCTGGTGCAGGAGGTGGAGCGATACCAGCTAGAGATAGTTGGACTCACCTCCACACACAGCGTTGGCTCTGGAACCAAGCTCCTGGAGAGGGGTTGGACTTTGTCCTTTTCCGGAGTTGCCCAGGGTGAGAGGCGCCGGGCGGGAGTGGGGATACTCACGAGCCCCCGGCTGAGCGCCGCTGTGTTGGAGTTCTCCCCGGAGAGCGAGAGGGTCGCCTCCATGCGCCTTCGGGTTGCGGGGAGCAAGGCTCTGACTGTGGTTTGTGCTTATGCACCAAACAGCAGTTCAGAGTATCCGGCCTTCTTGGAGTCGGTGGGAGGGGTCCTGGAAAGGGCGCCGCCTACCGACTCCATAGTTCTCCTGGGGGACTTCAACGCTCACGTGGGCGATGACGGAGAAACCTGGTGGGGGGTGATTGGGAGGAACGGCTTGCCCGATCTGAACCCGAATGGTGTTTCGTTATTGGACTTCTGTGCTTGCCATGGTTTGGCCATAACGAACACTATGTTCGAACATAAGGTGGCTCATAAGTGTACCTGGTACCAGAACACCTTAGGCCGGAGATCAATGATCAACTTTGTAATCGTATCATTTGATCTGCGGCCGTATGTCTTGGACACTCGGGTGAAGAGAGGAGCAGAGCTGTCAACTGATCACCACCTGGTGGTGAGTTGGATCAGATGGCAGGGGAACCAGTTGGAAAGACCCGGCAAACCCAAACGTGTATTGAGGGTGAACTGGGAACGTCTGGCGGAGGACCCTGTCCGGGAGGTCTTTAACTCCCACCTCCGGAAGAACTTCTCACACATCCCGAGGGAGGTTGGGGACACGGAATCCGAGTGGACCATGTTCAAAGCCTCTATTGTGGACGCGGCCGCTAGGAGCTGTGGCCGGAAGGTCATCGGTGCCTGTCGTGGTGGCAACCCGAGAACCCGATGGTGGACACCGGAGGTGAGGGAAGCCGTCAAGCTGAAGAAGGAGACCTTCAAGGCCTGGTTGGCCCAGGGGTCTCCTGAAGCAGCTGACAGGTACCGGCAGGCCAGAAGGGCTGCAGCGGCGGTGGTCGCGAATGCTAAAACTCGGGCATGGGAGGAGTTCGGGGAGGCCATGGAGAAGGACTTTCGGTTGGCCTCAAGGAGGTTCTGGCAAACCATCCGACGGCTCAGGAAGGGAAAGCAGGGCTTACCCCAGGCTGTTCTCAGCAGGGGGGGGGAACTGCTAACCCGGACGGAGGACATCGTCGGGCGGTGGAAAGAGCACTTTGAGGAACTCCTAAACCCGACCAACATGTCCTCTGCAGAGGAGGCAGCGCCTGAGGACCTAGGGGGAGGCTCACTCATATCCCTGGCAGAGGTCGCCGAGGTAGTCAAAAAGCTCCTTGGTGGCAAGGCGCCGGGGGTGGATGAGATCCGCCCTGAGATGCTGAAGGCGCTGGACATGGTTGGGCTGTCCTGGCTGACACGCCTCTTCAATGTCGCATGGGGGTCGGGATCAGTGCCCATGGAATGGCAGACCGGGGTGGTGGTTCCCATCTTCAAAAAGGGGGACCGGAGAGTGTGCTCGAATTACCGGGGTATCACACTACTCAGCCTCCCGGGGAAGGCTTATGCCAGGGTGCTGGAAAGGAGGCTCCGACCGCTTGTCGAACCTCAGATTCAAGAGGAGCAGTGCGGATTCCGTCCCGGCCGTGGAACAGTGGACCAGCTCTTTACCTTCGCAAGACTACTGGAGGGGTTCTGGGAGTTTGCCCAACCAGTCTACATGTGCTTTGTGGACTTGGAGAAGGCTTTCGACCGGGTCCCTCGGGGGGTCCTGTGGGGGGTGCTGCGGGAGTATGGGGTGCCGGACCCGTTACAACGGGCGATCCGGTCTCTGTACGGCTGCAGTAGGAGCTGTGTCCGCATTCTCGGCAATAAGTCAGACACGTTCCCAGTGGGTGTTGGCCTCCGCCAGGGCTGCCCTTTGTCACCGGTCCTGTTTGTGATTTTCATGGACAGGATATCTAGGCGCAGCCTGGGGGCGGAGAACGTCAGTCTCGGGGGTCTCGGGATCGCTTCTCTGCTATTTGCAGATGATGTGGTCCTGTTAGCCTCCTCGGATTGTGACCTCCAGCATTCACTGGGGCGGTTTGCAGCCGAGTGTGAAGCGGCGGGGATGAGAGTTAGCACCTCCAAATCTGAGGCCATGGTTCTCTGCCGGAAACCGGTGGATTGCTCCCTCCAGGTGGGGACGGAGTG
>NW_022280123.1:616220-650500 GCF_004355925.1 Anarrhichthys ocellatus
AGAGAGCAAGAGAGAGAGAGAGAGAGAGAGAGAGAGAGAGAGAGGGAGAGAGAGATATCCAGCAGTAGGAGGAGAGAAGATTGTAAGAACCAAGACAGCAGGCAGGAAGGAAGGCTGTGCGTCAGCCGGCGCTCCGTAGGGAAACATGGAGACGAGCAGGAGATGCTGAAGAGGACGGAACACACCATTAACAGGATCATATAGATGGATGGTGTTTCATCAAGCGGGTCAACCTGAAGGCAAACCACGCAGAGGATAAACCACTTATGGACGCAGTGGATTAAAGACCTACAGACAGACTGAGAGAGCGGGAGACAGAGCGGGAGACAGAGAGGGACAGAGGGAATAGAGGAGGAGAAATTAATCAATTCAGCTGTTTATTTTCATTGTCTGTGTGTGCGCACTTGCTGTCAGAGAGACTGTGTATGTATGTATGTGTGTGTTTGTATCTGTGTGTGAGCGGATAAGGCAGGAGACTGCATTGCTGCTCTCCAGCTCCACAAGACAGACAAAAAGAAGAAGAAGAAGGCAGCCAAGCTGATTACCTTATGTGTTTACCCCATTTTTCTGTCTCTCCCTCTCTCTCTGTGTGTGTTTCGCCGCTGCGCGACCAGGCAGTGTGTGTGTGTGTGTGTGTGTGTGTGTGTGTGTGTGTGTGTGTGTGTGTGTGAAGGCTGAGGATAAGAAAAGGAGGGTGAAGTGAAGTGAGGTGAGCTACAGAGTCTGACTTTTAAATGGTCTCTTTTTTTTGTCTGATCATCGGGACTGAGCTTGAAGAAGAACAACTCTCTTTTTCTTTCTTTCTTCATCGCACAACATGTCACAGTTCCAGTTTGGGCATCGGTGCTGATCAGAGAGCCTTTAAGGGTGGCTTCTATGCTGGAGGCTCTACACCCCAGAGAGGCGGAGGCATCATCAGGTAGGAGGCGGCTGAAGGCGTGGGGGCACTGAACGGTAAAGCAGGAGGAAGAGTTGTCGTAGACCACGCAGGCCGATGGCCCGGCCGGTGGAGCTGCCTCATGGTTTAAACCCCTGCTGAGAGAGGATAATGGCAGCTCGGGGCCCGTTCTCCTCCTCTCTCACCTGCGTCTGCCACAGAGAAGCGAGAAAGTGCTAGCCGATGCCATAAGGAGCCCACCAAGAGGATGGTATGAACCGCATCGCCCTTTCCCACCGCGCCGGAAGACCCCTGACAACCCCTTGAAGGGGCCACGTTTCTGTTGCTCACCTCGTTCATCCTCCTTCTCCAAAACCAGCCGACAACAAGGGGTGGCGTTGCTCGATTTGCGTGGGAGTTCTCTCCCTCTCCCTCCCACCCTCTCCTCCTCCACCTCCTTCTCACCCCTGACCTCCGAGCGGCGCTCCGTGTACTGGTTCTAGCACCAACCTGTCCTTCTTCTCTCTCCCTTTGTTTTCTTTTTCTTTTCTTCTTCTTCTTTTTGTCGAGGCTTCAGGGGAATTGCCAAGACCTGTTTCATGCATGTCCACTGGCGGCAGGTTCAACTTTGACGATGGGGGGTCATACTGCGGAGGGTGGGAGGAGGGCAAGGCGCACGGCCACGGGATCTGCACGGGACCCAAGGGCCAGGGCGAGTACTGCGGTTCCTGGGCCCACGGCTTCGAGCTGCTGGGCGTCTACACCTGGCCCAGCGGGAACACCTACCAGGGCACCTGGGCTCAGGGCAAGAGACACGGCGTGGGCGTCGAGAACAAGGGCCGCTGGGTGTACAAGGGCGAGTGGACGCACGGCTTTAAGGGACGCTACGGCGTGCGGGAGAGCACGGGGACGAGCGGGAAGTACGAGGGGACTTGGAACAACGGGTTGCAGGACGGATACGGAACAGAGACGTACTCAGATGGAGGTAAGAGGGGGAGGAGACCCACGGGCAGATGCATTGTGGGTGTTTTGGGAGTGGGTTTAAGTGTGTGTGCGTGTGTATGTGAGGATGTGTGAATCAACCAGCACCTGTCAAGGAGTGTTATTTGGGATTGACTGATGATTGTCATCTGTGAAAATTACTCGTTACTTGAGAATGATTGAAATGTCGATGTTACAGATGAGACAGATGTGCAATAGGAGGAGTTTGCCCAGAGGTCATCTCAGGTCATCCTTTCTTCTGCCGTGCCTTGTCGATGCACACACACGCACACACGCACGCACACACACACACACACACACACACACGTACACACACACACATTCGTCCAGAGGCAGGGGGTTGCATCAGGACCGGCTATGAAAATGACTCTAATTTTCTACCTCTGTCTCTTCCTCTCTGTCTTCTTGTCCTCCTCATCCTCACCCCTCAGCTTCATGAGGACACACTGTGTATTTGGATGCCTTCAATTCAGGCCATGCAGTCTTAAGGGATGAATAAAAGGTTGGAGGGACAGATGAGGACAGCAGCTCCCAAGTAACAACTCCCAAGAAAAACAAGGTGTTTTAGAAAACAGGGTTGGGCGGAGGGCTGAGACATCAAATCCATGTCTTCACCCTCCATTTCCACGCTTACATGTACCATGCCAGTTTAATCACTCCGGTTTGCTGTAACAGATCTAGTCAAATACACAGAACAAAATCATTCACACTTCAGTGGCAGTGTAGGAGGCTAATTTATTAATATTATTAATATAATAATAATAATATTCTTTCACTCCAACCGAGCTAGTTGTGGTTTTGGTTGGAGTCTACACCCATTTGTGGCTCTGTGAGGCCAGCTTAGCATCAGCATGCTAACATACTGATGCTAAGCTGGTATGATGTTTACCATCTTAGTTCAGAGTGTTACAATGCTTACATTTGCTAATTAGTCCAAATGTTTTATTAACAATACTTGACAGGGAAGGCGTGTCAGCTTTGGCTCATTACATGAATAGTGTCTTTTCAAAATAAACTTCCGCGTTCACAGAAAAAGTACATCTCCCGCTCATTGTCCTTTCAAAATAAACTTGGTAGACTTACTTACGTTGCAAGTAAGTAAACTTCTTGGCTAGGCTTACGAAAAGGTCGTGGTTTGGGTTAAAATAAGTATGCTTTTTTAAATGTAAAATAAGTATGTTTGTAACAAAAGTAAGGTAAAGGATGTCATTGGTGACTTGGTTTCACACGAGACATGAGCACTAGTCTCCTGGGTGACAAAGCGATGTTCGATCAGCCATTCACCCCAACCTCCACCCTTAGTGGACTTTCACGCTTTTTTACAATACGTACCTTCTAATACTGACACAGATGGCTTTATAATGGGGTTAGTTGAAAGCCTAGTGCGTCTCATACAGACGCTAAAGTGTGCCTCTGTGCTTTTGTATAAGACGCCAAGGGCCACTGACCAAGCGTCTGTATTTGACGAGTTGGGAGTCAGAACAGGTTGTTCTTGGGAGAACCAAAAGACAAATCACCACTAAGGTGGACGTTAAAATCGAATCTAATCTACACATTAACTATAGCCGAGACTGATGGGAATGTCACTTTCGAAAAAAAGGGATCAGAGTTGAAACAATTCATCTTCTGGTGACAATGAATGTCTATAATCATCCAACAGTTGTGGCATTTCACTCAAAATCACAAATGTGAACCTCATGATGGGGTTAGAGGAAAAGTCACAGGGTTGCCAAAGTGATTAGGCGTCGTCTTCTGGGAACCATGAGTAATGTAGTTAAGGTTTTGTGCCAGTCCATCTAGTGGCTGTTGAGATATTTTGTGGTGGTTCGACTGATCGGCATTGCCATAGCGCCATGATGCTAGCATGACAACAAATATAACCAAAACAAGTAGGACGCCAGAAAGATCAAATTGTTTTACTGTTGTGATCTCTAAATCTGAAAGTTCTGCCAAATTACGTTTTGGCCACTTTGATCCATGTAATATATCCATGACTACATGTTTCTACAGTAAAAAGCTAGAACATCTTTAATTTGTAAAATATTTTTTTGAAGCATCAGATTTACCCTGTAATTGAAATCAGTGTCATTAATGTAATTTGAGTCTCTTAGACTGAGACAGTCACTGTTAATGAGACACCGCACACCATATGGATTCCTGCTTAAAAATAGACACATGCGCACACACACACACGCACGCACACACGTATACACATTGTGCGTGCAGAAATGTACACACATGAAATCTGGCGGTGTGAGTTGAGCAACAGAGCTGACAACAGCATACACGCAGTTAAAGCTTTGTTACATAACTCTACAACTTGCAGGGCGTTTTACAATGCCGGCCTGGACCACACACACACGGACACACACACACACACACACTCCTGAGCTGCCCGATAAAATCCGCAGACTGGTTGAATCAGGACAAAGGAGATGATAACCAGACAGATGGGGCAGACGGACAGATGGACAGAGGTGGGGAGGGATAGATGGATCGACAGATGTACAGATTGATGGATGGATGGATCAGTTAAATGATGAACAGATCATGCAAAGATGGCAGGTTGGATGGATGATTATCGTGATTGCTATGAGAGATTCACTCTAATCAAGGGAGTGAGATGAAGACAAAATGGATGGAAAATTTTTTATAAGAAAACCACTCAGAGAGAAACGTGTTGGAGAGACGGCGTAGCGCTGTGAAGTATTTGAACCCACATACTGTAAACGCAGCAGAGATTGGCCTAGTTATGAGTGTTTATCTCACTCAAGCAGTACACCGTGTCCTTATTATAACAGCATCTATTTGTCCTTTGTATAAATATATGAGGTGGAATTATTTTAATGGAGAGAGTGATTGATTAAGCCAGAGCACAACAGCACACAATTTAAAAGTAAGATGATAAGTAATAAGGCCAGAATTATAGATATTAAACAGGCATCTTGCCCCATCAGGTTTTTGATATTTTTGTCTTTCTCTTTCTTTATTCCTATTGTTTTTTTTTACAATATGTAATTAAGATAATTTTACATTATTAGTCAAAATTAGTCTTCTAGTTATGTCATAGATCATAGATCATACCTCCCTCCCTCCCTTTGGTATTTTGTTTCTTCTGAAAGTTTCAGAATGAACTCGATTTGCACCAGCAGATAAGCATGCACCCTGCGCATCAATGCTACAGGAGTTTCAGGCTACAGATTAACGGTGTGTTGCTGAAGTTGTTTGTAGAACATCGATCCCCTTTTAAAATGTGTGAAAATGAAATGCAATTAGCACTTAATTGCGTTTGAGAAATATAAAGTTAGCAGCAATCCCTCAAACCGGTTGTTAGGTGGCTAGCTAGTTGGGACTTGTGTTAGCATAGCATCCTATTTAAGCTAAAGGAGAGCTGTGTGAATCTTATAGCAGTGAGCTGATAGTTTTCACCACCTGAATTTCATTTAATATCTCCAGGTCACGATGCAAAAGACAATCATGTCATTCTTTAAAAGAAACAACAGAAAGCCACAGTCCTGCCCTCAGTCGGCGGGTTGAGAGTGCAAGAGCCCCAAAAACGCCCAGTATCATCTCTTCACCTGAATTTCAAAAATAAAACGATTTTTATCTTGTCCCTGTCGATTCAACCAATTCAACTAATTCCACTCTACTTTAATGCTACACTGGTTACAGAAAATGAGCTGTGGACAGAACCAAACTGGACGTAGTCATCGTGATGTCGCACCATTGTTTGGTGGCCTACTGTTTGTAAGACTCGAGTTTGGCGTTTTTCGCAGTTGCCATCTTTGATTACGGCCCTTGCCGTGTTGTTGTTTTTTGCAACCAATGAATGGAAGTTACTATTTTTGGAATGCGGAGGAGTGACGTGGAGACGCCGTATACGGCTCTGAATGCGGCAGCGACCTGTCAATCACTATAAGTCTGCCCTAAAGTATATTCCGCTTCATGGTCTATTTTACTCTATTTAGTAATTGAACATCATGCTGTATTGAAGAAGACTTGCAACTAGAGATTGAGACCATAAACTCATGTTTACAATGTTTACTGAGGTAATAAATCAAGTGAGAAGTAGGGTCATTTTCTCATAGACTGCCATACAATCAGCTTTTTCCAACCGGAGGAGTCGCCCCCTGATGGCCAGTTGATAGAATGCAAGTTTTCAGACTCATCCGCATTGGCTTCACTCGGCAGATTGTCACCTGGGTTGACCCCACTTGGCACTGCCCACATTCAGCAACAATTCGCGCAGGTGGGACTGTGCCCGTAACACTCTATCTTTGAAACCTCAGAACTCTATCTTGTCCATAGCAATAAAAGTCAGGAGCCAAGACATCCAAAGATGCTCTGCTGCCTACATAACTTTGGATCACACTGTGCACCTCAGAGCCAGCTACATTTCCCACAGCCAGGTCTAAGCTCACTGCCAGTCCCACTCTCCCCTCCAACTACACCTGATGCCACGTTTCTCGGAAACACTCCTCCTCTATCTTATCTCTGCTGTTTGGCTTTTGGTTCCTCTCCTACGTTTGCCAACATTCCTCTCTCCTCTCCTCCCACCTTACGCTTTCCTCCCTCGCTCCACTGCATCTCCACGGAGCCGCTCTGTACAGTAGGGTTTCCATAGCAACGCTCACCGACATGCAGCAGGTCAGCGTGTCACGAGGGAGTGAGTGTTCCTCGCCGCTATTGGCCGCCCAGCCGGCACTACCGGGCTCTGATTGGCTGGCTTGGCCTACCGGGCTAATGGTGTTTACTGAGATGAAGAGCTAAGCTGACTGATTACCAACCACGCACACACACGCACACACACACACACACACACACACACACACACACACACACACACACAGAAAGACAGAGAGAGAGAGTGAAGTAGAAAAATAAAAAGACCGCTTCAGTAATCATTTTAGTGAGAAATGAAGTGAGTCACAAAAGGAGAGGCAGAGATTACAACTGTCGCTGTGTACGACGGTGGCAACAGCTAGAGATTACAGCAGCAGTGGGTGTTGTATGTGACCAGCTAATACACCACACACAGTGTCAAAAGCACAGAAACTCACTCAGCTCAGACACACCGGAATTAGAAAAAAGCATTCTTATCGGGGCAGATCCAATGGCAGATGCAACATTAAACGACGCTCAGTGGCATCCTGGAACCTCCCTCCTGTCCCCCAGCTGTTGGCAAATACGCCACATTATAATTGTATTACATCAACATATCTCGCTAGCTTGCTAAAGGCCGCTATCAGTGCAGCAATTATTCCAGCTCGGACCATGTTACGTAAGCTGACATAATAAATTCACTTCTTATGTTTAAGTACACCCAGCAACTACATAAATGATTATCTACGCTGAGATGTGATGTCAAATGAAGTCAAGAACCTGCTTCCTTTGGGTTGTGTAATGGTTGGACATGATGTTTGGAAACTTGATGACGGGTGCATGGAAAAGAGGGTATACATGCAGCCGATTTTAGCGTGTGGGAGGAAGCTCTTCAGTGCAACTGTGTATTCTATCATCCCGTAACTAAGACGTGTTTCTCTGGACCACTCACGCACATGTAGATGGGTTGTGTTCGGGTTGGAAATATCGAGGACCATTTTTAGGTTGGCCATCGTCTTACCCTCGGGGCTCTTGCTTAGGTGACCAACCTCAATCTTTGTATCTTCCATCTTCTACAGGTTTATTATTAGCCGTAGCATTATTTTTGGACATGCACTCAGTAATGTAAACACTTTATTGATGGCTGTCATGGTGACAGCATCTTTGATGCTCAAATGCTCAAAGTATATCCTTTCCTTAATTGTGTCTTGGTCAAGGATAGTTTAGCAGAGTGCACGGATGTTGATGAACGCATTGGCTAGTGCAGAACCTACAACTTTCCAAGTACAGGATTGTCTCTTTCAACACCACATCTGAAAGATTAGTAGTCTCAGAAGGCAAACACTTGCTGTTGAAGCCACATGAGCCTTATTTGGAGCCATGCCATTGTTCCGAAGGCTCATTATTCCGAAACCCCAATAGTCAGAAAAATATCATATTGTCCGAAAGTCATTTGTCTGTCAGCCCGTTATCCTGAAAACAAACTCATTGTTCCAAAATCCCATTGCTCGGAAAACAAGAACCTTCCGTGAAATGAACAGAAGCACATGGCTAAATATTAAGCAGAATGACATCATCAGACCCTCAGGCCTCTGATTGGCTTACCCTAATATTCTTACCCTAAACTAATCTCACTCCTCCTGCCTAAACCTAACCAACCCAACTATAGAAGGCGAGTAGTGGGTCATGCCTTCCTCAGTGGGAAAATAATGTGGAAGGTCTGATGAAGTCATTCTGCATAATACATAATAATTAGCCATGTGCTTCTGTTTGTTGCAGGGAGAGTTTGTATCTGCGGAGCAATGGGCCTTCTGAACAATGACAGCTTGTTTTTGGGATAACGGGTAGTCGGACAAATGGGACACCTTTCGAGCTATTGGGGTTTCAAAATAATGGGTTGTTGAAACAATTCCATCCTGTATACATACAGTACATATGATTGAGATTTGGAGAGTCAAAAACGTATAACTGAGGACAACCCATTTGTAGTTATTTGAGTTATTTGTGTTCACAAATAATACTGAACTATGATATGCAACGAGGTCATCAAAACAAAATTGGTTACACAAGGACAAACAAGGGCGGACATTTTCAAATCGTCAGGGCAACGTCACACCACCATGTTATCGTGAGTCTTTTTCATGACATTTTTCAGCAGATAAATAATTCTCAAATGGGAATCTGAAAGACTCAGACAGAAAAAGGGCCTAAGCGAAATCTCTTAAACGGATAATGGTCCCACACAGTGATTTACACAGGAAGAGGTTTAGCTTTGAACTGACTTCCCTTGCTTTCAGTGCTCGGTGCTTTTCCCACATTTGGGTAGCTCGTCCGTCTGCTATGTGTCTGTTTATCCTGCCCGTCTGTATGGCTTGTTATCTGTCAGTTGTCATGTCTACCTGTCTTTAGTTACCATCTGTCTTTCCTCTTGCTTTCCTCTCCAGCTGATGTGTCACGGTTACCTGATCTTATTGGTTATCTTGACAGATTTGTTTCTTCTTCTTTTTCCGTCTTAAAATACAATATGCATGATGCAAAATGCAATATGCAAAAGTGATACTGTAGGGGACTACAGTATCAGGGGACTACAGTATTCCACGTACAATACAAAATAAAAATCCACCGGCATTCACGTTCAAGGACACACACTTCCACATGCAGTGCACCAGACTTTCCTCTGTTCAGTTCAGAACAAAAGTGACTGGTCACCCATAAATAGTGGAGTCAAAGAAAATCCACCTCCTCAGCATTTGTGCCTCGCTTTTTAAAATTTCCCAAACATGCTTGTTATACAGCGGAGAAAAGTATTCGGAAATGTCACTCGCATTCTGCTTTTTTTTTGTTGCCATTGCTAATACCTACCTCCTCTACTACCACAACAACCCCACTGCAGGCTTTAGCTTATGTAACGGGAGTGGTTTGATGTTTGTACTGAGGATTAGCGATGCTGTCTGAAACATGAAAACTCTAAAGATCTATCTTGGAAGTCTGCCCTCCATCACTGCTGATACAATACTAACCAGACAATGAGGGAGTGTGCCCTGGAAGCACTTGGGATGGCATGGTGCTGTAACTTCTCTAAAACTCGTAATTACAAGGGGACCGTGTGAGAATTGAGTATAGAGGAGGAGGGTCCAAAAAGAGCATTTTGCTGATGGTAGTCTCACTTTTTTATGTTGGAAAAGCACATTAACATTAAGATATTAAGGCTATAGGGTGCACCATCTGAAATTCATCATGCTTTTTTAGTTATTAATTGTGATTTTTTGTACCACTGCTCTTCAATAAAAACAGAAGTTGCAGAAATAGTTCCGCCCCCCCTTCCCACACTGAAAATGTTCATGCAATCTTATTATTATTGGTATTTCAATTTGTCTTATTGTCGTTGTTGTAATTATACATGTCTTAGCTATGGTTATGGCGCATTGGATAAGAACTGAAGAATTTAAAATCGCTGCCACTGGCACAAACAATCTGAGACAAAAAGTAAACTGCGTACGAGACTTGACCTTGTGTCGTCTAATCTTACACGCCCTCCCCCATTTCTCTCACACACACAAACACACAGACTCCGACATGCAAGTGCTGACGTGGTGAAACAACACATTAATAATTCAGAAACCAACCAATTTCAACTCCCTCAGTCCCTTTTTTGCTTTCTCTTTTTCTCGCTGCTGTACTTTACGGATCAATATTTCGAGGTGTAAAGTAGTAACAGGGGCTACAATGCGATGATATAAATGCACATGAGCTACTTTGAATCCTCTGGAACAAGTGAAAGGATAGAAAACCAGAGATAGATAATACAGTTCAAACAAACCGGCAGAATTCACCGATTTTGACAAGTGTCTTCGACTGCTGCATCCTAAGAATGAAATATAGACCCTAGGAGACAGATGGTTTTTAACCTAGAAATAGAGAACAGACGCATTTGTTAAAGAAACAATTATGAATTCAGCTTTGGGGTTTGGCGCGTGATCAAATCGCTGTGCCTCTGTGATGTTTCCGCAGCTTTGATCTCCCTGCGTTAACTCTTTGCGTCCGGCCGCCTCGTGCCCGTGGTAGCCTCGGCCTTGGTTACAGGCCCATATGATCCGTGAGTGCTTCCTGTTTGGCCTGCAGGCAGGAATCACTGAAATCGTTTTGGCATGCGTGTTGTGAAGCAGATTTTCCTCACAACTGTAGGGCTCGGGGTTGAGGCCTTTACATATACAGAGGTCGATTTCCTTTTCAATACAGCTGTGACAGGTTCATGATGAGAGGAGAATAAGTTAATCTGCCGTTGCATGTCAAAGCGCTTCTGTGCAAAAATGCACAGGTTCTTTTCAGACTGTTTAAAGTGAGTTCCTCAGTCTGGCAGATGCTCATGTTATCGATGTGTTTCCGTGTAATGCACCGATATCACACACAAACTGTATATGGGTTTGATTTAGAAGGAATATCAGCACCAACAGCCTGCCTCTCAGACTGTCTTTCAGCACCATGGAGAGCGACAGGCCCACATTCAAAGCAGCCTGTGCCCCACTGAATATTTCATTTACTCAGGGATTACAGGTCCGGGGTGGTATATGCTTCCAAGAGATCATAAAAAAGTAAAAAAGCACACATATAGTTATTCACTCACACTCTTAAATCGCCAGTTTCATAGTCACACCGAGCTAAGCAGTCTGATACAACAGCCATTCATAAAGGTTATAATGTTCAGCTTTCGTTGAAACTGTTCAAGAGAGGTTGTTCATTCAACTTTGAGGTAATTTTGGTGGCTGTAGTTTGCGGTGCCGTTGAAACGTATTGTGTTATTCAGAGAAGTTTTTTTCTATTTACCATTGGTGTGGACTCAAAAAAAGTCACAAATGTGATGGCTTCAGACTTGAAAAAATCAAACAAAGGCTTCACTTGGAATTTAACACCAATGACTCTGGACTTTACGTGGACTTGAGCCTTTTGACTTAAAAATACTTAAAAACACCTTTCTCAAAGCCCAAAGATTAAAAAGTGTGTTATTTATAAAGTTTGCCACGAATCAATTCATTTTATTAATCAACTAACGTTAACTCCATTTATTCCCTTCGGGTCGACACTTAATTCCCGAGATGTTTTTTTAAATAATCAATTAGTTCAGTCGTTTTTTTTAACAAACTTTTTAAGAAGTATTCATTTTTGTAAATAAAATATATAACACTACTTTGTTACTCACATTATGGTTTGTTCAGGACCCAAAACTCAAAGTTTAGGGCTTAGTTGGCACTGGACTTGGCATTTGATTACACAGACTTGAGGTTTACTTGTGACTTGCAAAACAAAGACTTGGTCCCACCTCTGCTATTTACAGTGTTTCTGTTTAAGAACACTGAGGTAGCTATACATCTGTAGTGTGTAGTTTAATTCAGTACTTTACAAATGAGGGACAGATAGTTTAAAATACTCTGTGAGAGCATACTAAAGTAAAAATATAGTGAGTAAAATATTTATTGGGATGACTGACATCTAAGGTTTTCCCCTCACTCGTGAACAAGACCCAGACACTCAAACTCCTTCACTTGGGGCAGGAACTTGCTCCCCACCGGGAGGGAGTAATCCATCGCTTTCCGGCAGAGAACCATGGCCTCAGACTTGTAAGTGCTGACCACGTCACTCCCCAGTGCGTGCCGAATGTCACTGTCTGATGGAGCAATCGGAACCACATCATCTGCAAAGAGCAGAAAAGCCATTCTGAGGTCCCTTTACCGGACATTCCTCCTGTGCATGAAGACCGCCAACACAATCGGTGCAAAGGAACAACCCTGGAGTCCAACACCCGCTGAAAACATGTTTGAATTACCGTCCAAAATATGGACACAGCTCATACTCCCGCAGAACCCCCCCACCATTTTTTAGCAGTTAAAATACAAGAAATCAACATACTTGACAGTTTTATAGTAAATAAAATGAATTATTGGATGTCAATCAAACTGGAACATAAATTTGGGAAATATGCTTATTTGATTTGTTGCCGAGAGTCAGATGAAACGATTGATACCAATCTCATGTCGATAAGGGAATATGAAGCTACAGCCAGCAGTCTGTTAGCTTAGCATAGCATCCGAGCATCAACTCTTCAGTAAGTCTTTGACCAGAAATATGACCTGTAGCAGACAGCTGATATATTTTTTTCCTCCTCCTGTCTGATTCTACCTCTTTCTGCACGGTCAGCAGAGACACTGTCCCACAGAAACACAGGTGATGTTCTGTCTGTGGATGCTCAGGACTGTGTCTCTTTATTCGTTGCCCTCTGTCTCACTCTCCTGCTCTAGCACGCTGGCGGCCATTTAATGAAATGGTAATCTTGTCACGCTGTTGCACGGGTGTTTTTGTGTGTGTGTCTGTGTGTTCTTTGATCTGTCTGTCATATGGTCTTACAGCTGTGTGCTGACATGATTACAAAGGCCTGGCCAGATGTGCTGGCCAGCTGTCTATGACACAGACTTTGCTTTTGTTTGTGTGTGTGTGTGTGTGTGTGTGTGTGTGTGTGTGTGGGGGGGGGGGGGGGGGGGGGGGGAAGTATAAGAGGAAGCATATTGTCATAATGACAAGGGCAGGTTCAGAGACAACACCGCTTCTCACTCAAGTCTTTTTTTCTTCTTCTAACAGCCCGTGGATGTGCTTGTTGTGCCCGTGTGAGTGCGTCTGGGAACGTAAGCAAGAATATGATTGGCTCACGACATTGGCTTCATTGAGCGCTTCCCACTTCACTGACACTTGAGCCCACCAGGGAAATGTTTGTGTGTGTGTGTGTGTGTGTTTGCGATAGAGATGGAGAACGTGGTTGCACTCCTTATATGGTCATGTAGTTTGGTTGGGAGTGAGTGCGTTTGCAACAGAATGAATCAGAGTGCTGTTACATCAGAGGTACGGGCAGGCGGGATGGATCACTTGCACTCTTATTGGAACACACACTTCCGTTTCAGTGTGTGTGTGAGAGAGAGAGAGAGAGAGAGAGAGAGAGAGAGAGAGAGAGAGAGAGCGAGAGAGAGGAATGACAGAAACACACATACTCAGATGGCCTACTTTTCAGCAACATGGGGATGAAAGGACTGTTATGCAGCAGTGAGTGCGGGTTGTGCAGAGAGACGCATTGTGAATGAATGGGAGCAGATGGGCAGTACAACTACTCAATTTATTATCTTTCAAATCATTTGATGAAAAATACGACTGTATTCGGCACAAAGAGGAAGTGAAGCACTCTGATACTGCTGATGTTTCTCAAAGCTTTACTCAGGCCAAAAACCATAACGTTTTGTCAATAAGAATCATTTCATCACCATACACAAAAAAGGTACTTTTCGTCCAGCCATGGCTCACGAGCAACAAATTTGAGCCTCTATTGTCCCTCCATAAACACACGAACTATCCACCAAGTAAGCACAGTATAAAGTAAAAAGAAAGAGTAAAAGTGATTAAACTAGCACAATTGAATTGCCACGTTTTAAAAAGGTTGAATGCCACCGACAGCTGTTTCCACCAGTTATAAAAAAGAATTAACCAATCACTGCTTAGTGGGCGGGATCAAAAATGGGAAGGTCATCTTCCTACCTAGCTAGCCAGCGAACCAGCTTTAGCATCATGCAGTGGAAATGTGGCAAAAGATTTCTGTTCTCGTCGTCCTGTGCAACACTAACCTTAAAGTCCTGTTATATAATCAGACCTATAGGTTACTACATAGAAAATAATAAAAAATAATATATAGAAAATTGGTGTTGATAGAGTTTTCTCCCTTTTCTTTAGGAACATTTCAAGGCCAATGGGTTGGCGGGATGCGGCACGGCTACGGAGTTCGCCAGAGTGTCCCCTACGGCATGGCGGCCGTCATACGCTCCCCGCTCCGTACCTCCATAAACTCTCTCCGCTCCGGTTCGGAGCACAGCAACGGCACAGCTCTGCTGGACCGGACCGGGGTGGTTGTCCCCGGTCCGCCTCCTCTTCCCGGCACTTTGACCACCAGCATCTCCATGTGCAGCACGGGCAGCAGCGGCAGCAGCCCCGCCGTGTCTCGCGGGGGTTTCGTGTTGACGGCACACAGCGAGGCCGAGCTGCTGAAGGGGAAGAGGAAAGGCGGGCTGTTCCGGAGGTCCATCCTGTCCGGGCTCAAGCTGAGGAAGTCCGAGTCCAGGAGCTCCCTGGCCTCCCAGAGGTCCAAACAGAGCTCGTTCAGGAGCGAGGCCGGGATGAGCACCGTGTCTTCTGCTGCATCTGATATCAACTCTACTATCAGGTAACAACAGGAATAGATGATGTATGATTTGAATGCACAAAACTGTTTCTCCACATATTATTATGTCGAAATTATCTTTTACCATGCATTCATATGATTTTGGGGCAACCCACCCAACCCTTCCTCAAGAATCCCAGAATCCTGTTTCACGCTCATTAAAAAACAAAACAAGCAACTCTTTAATAATTGGAGAGAAGAGTGTCATATCTGTCCTGAGGTAATGGAATGAATGAAAGTGGGGAGGAAGGTGGAGTGAGAGGACAAGGAATGATGACGTACCGAAAAGAGAAGCCGTCCTTCATGTGAAGGACAATAAGGCAACAACAGGCACCTGTCCTACATAAGTGTCTGTAAAATGGATTGGCACGCGGTCCAAAGGGGCCAATAGGTGAAAAAGGTCAGCTTACTGGTCAGCTGGCCGGATAAAAGGTTTACATTGTGATATGCAGCGATAAGCCAGTTGTCTTCGTCTTTCCGCTCCGCTGTTGTCCACTTGGTTTTCTTTGGACAACTCGTAGTCAGACACAGAGCGGACGTGCTGCTGGGTTCATCGTGAAAACAGCAGCGTCCTTGACTTGAATGTGTTGAATCAGTCGCGTACCGCTGGAAAGACTTGGTGTAGAATTCCAAGTACGCTGGATTGAAAAGGCACCAGTTACTAGAGGACACGAGTCAGCATCTCACTGCTGTACACGTACAAATAAAAGCCTCCGAGGGCTCGTGTATGAATGCAAGATCAAATACGAAAGTCTTATGTAATGTATTGCGATTAATCAATTATTTACCAATGTGTTAAATATTCTTCTCATTTGAACATATTATAGGGCTAAATCTTCTGCCGGGGCCAGTGAAAACATACTAAAGGGAAGTAGAGATCTAATTAATGGGCCAGAGGAGGCGGGACGAAAACAAGCTTGTGAATCCTCGTTGAGCAAAACACTTCTTATTCCCTACCAACTTCAGAAGGACTGTGCAGTGGCTCACCATGAGGGAGTGTTAAACCAGGGTGTCATATGGTGTCATATGAATAGACGGAGACAAGGGAATATCTGTGAAGCACTGTGACTGTATGGTCAAGTTCTTGACATGTACATTCTTCATAAGACATCCTGAAAAAAAAAGAAGAATATTCCATTTTGGATTCTGGGTATCAATCTCATGTCTCTGGGATAAGTATGTCAATTGAGTGAAGACATTGTTAGCAGAGCTTCGCGTAAAGACTGTAAACAGGACGAAACAGTGATCTAGATGTTTACGTCGTATCTTATTTATTTGATCTATACAAGACAGAAATATACAAAAACATTTAGGGGGGAATTTCCTTCGGGAAGTATTTCTTGACAAGCAAAAGTCGGGCTTCCGGTAGTGTTGTCATGGTGAGGTTGCAAACTTTAGTTCCGTCATGCCTGTAAAGAAATACCCATGCTCACAGACCATACCTGGCAACCCATGCTGTGGTGCTGCACAGAAGTGCCAAGCAGATTGGCAAGCTTGTTCGTAACTCCCCCTAAAATCACAAATTCCTATTTTTACTTTCTTTGTGTACTAATCAAACAAACGAGATACAACATATCAGTTTGTTTAACTTTAGAGGTGGTGGTAGGCATATTTTTCAACTTTGGACAAAGTCAGCCCTGCTTCCAGTTTTTATGCTAAGCTAAGCTAACCACTTCCAGATTCCAGCTTTATTTTAATGCACAATCTGGTAGAGCTCTCATAGCTTACCTGTAGCATGTAGGATTATTCACTGAACACACCAGCCAACCCAATGCGACATTTCACCTTTCCAGTCTCGGAGACGCAGATGCAGACTTGGCCGTCGCAGACGACGACGTGGACGCCACGGCAACGGAGACCTACTGCGGGGAGTGGAAGAACGACAAGCGGACCGGATTCGGTGTGAGCCGGCGCTCCGACGGGCTCCAGTACGAGGGGGAGTGGCTTAGCAACAAGCGCCACGGCTACGGCTGCACCGCGTTTCCCGATGGCACGAAAGAGGAAGGGAAGTACAAACAGAACATCCTGGTGAGCGGCAAAAGGAAGAACCTCATCCCACTCCGGGCCAGTAAGATCAGAGAGAAGGTGGACCGAGCCGTGGAGGGAGCACAGAAAGCAGCCGACATTGCCCGGCAGAAGGCGGAGATCGCTCTGTCCAGGTAGAGGCCTTATGGTGGTTTGTGGATGAGTCTGTCTCTCTGTTTGTCATTTCCCTCCATTCCTTTAGTTGAAGTAAAAGTCTAGTCTGTGTGTGCATGCTGACTAGGTCATGGCTAACATATAATCTAAATTGACATAGCCCTTGAAAGTCCCTGATATCCCTACAGTCCTTAAATCTGCACAAACATTCCTGCCAAAGTTAGACTGATTTTCTTATTGCACACGAGAGATTTCTCTTTTTTTTGTTTTGTTTGTTTGCCTCTTTTACTGGTTTGAAGTGGGTGGGGCTGTTGGAAAAGGTCATGTCACAAATTGGTGTACTTCTGCACACCAATCAGGATTTAGAAATATGTGCCAGGTCAAGTAAACCTGTAAAGTCAGGTCATACTTTATTGTAGATGCGCCAACTTGCCAAATCTTATGCAACAGTCTATTGCATAAAACACTATGCTGCAATGATGAGCATTTATGATTAATCAAACTATTGATGCAACTTTTTAGTTTCCTCTTTGCACCTATGACCATTAACACTAATAGCTTCACTCACCTCACTCACGTCTTTCTTCACATTTCCACAAGAGGTGTTCAGAGCATGTCCAAACAAATCATTAACACACAATCTTCAAGCTGAACTGACTATACTGAATCACCATTGTCACCGACTGAATCGGTAGCTTTCTAACAGTGGAGACTGTGGAGCGGCGATAAACTGTATGTTACTTCCTCATTAAAAGGTTTCATAAAAGACATTAAAAGACAATCACAATGTAATAATTGTCTTGTCATTAAATGGCTGCTTAGCCATTAACCTTATAAACAATATTCGTATGGACCCAGTTTTGTACTAAACTGAAAGTAACACTCTAAACGAGCAACTTCCTGAATGCACTAATGCAGTGAAGACAGTCAGAATCATCGCTGAATGTTGCAGCTGTGTGATGCCTTCACTGACTGATAGTGAAATGCAGTTGAACGGTGATGCATTTGCTTGGGTTAGAAAAAAATAAAATGAATGAAATGAATAGTCAGTGACTTCGAATCTTTGAACTGAACTGAGCGAAATGATTCAAATCAGCAAAGCAATTTCGTAATGTCCATTTCTAATATTCCTCACCTCCCATTTTAAGCCCCGGTTATACTCCCAAACGGACGCTTACATGGACATGTGCGGACATCACGAACGCCTCGTAGTTCGTTTACACTCCGCTGAGAGCCAGATGAAAATGGGTGACATTCGGGACAAGGGAGTTGGGTGTGGCTGTGTTCACATTGCCATTGTGTGCGTGGCCTCCAGTACATTACATTCAGTGTCAACAAACAATAGTTATAACAATAGTAGTAGTCTTTCCTGCGGACTTTGCGAAATGCTTCGTTTGGATCTTGTAAGGCGGTAATGATCCACGGGTATTTACCTCCCCACTTCTCCCGGTACCTGCAGTAACGTTTTTGAATTTTGGCTGGATGTTCACCAGGTCTTAAGACATCAGGCCCCATGTCAGCTATGGATAGTTAACTTATCCCTCCATAAATGATTTCATTCATCAAGTTCATAGCTATGTCTCGTCGTTATGCGTAGTTGTTCATCAATTTGTGGCACTACTGTACACGGCTAAAAAAAACATCTATAACAGCTATGCAGGCTACGGACGTAACAATAACCGTCTGTGTGCAAGACGGAACACTACCCTTTACTGATGTCTCCATGTGTCTGAATCAATGGAGGAGTTGGCTCTACACATGTAAACCCTTGTGGATGGCCCCATTTGGCATTATAATTGAGATCAATGACAGATTAAAAACAGGATTAGTGTTAAGAAGAAAGTAGGGTGATGGTACATGTGAAACAGCAAGCGAAGCGAGACCGTCAGAAGCTGTTAAGACTCAGATGAAGCTGCTCTGGTGAATGGAAATGAGAGCCGGCGCTCATTGAACTAAAACAATGAGCACAGTTGGAGTTACGATGTTAATGGGCGTGCCCTGACCTTCTTTACAGCAGCATGAAATGTTTGGACCGGAATATAAAGCAACAATTTTTGTTTTTCAGCTCAGGACTCAGAAATTAATTAGCTGTCCTGGGACCTGTAGCGATGGATACACATTCGATACTCTTGTCAGATGGGGACCCATCAGAAGTAGGCTTGTGACCCATTTTAGTCCCAGACCTTGTTGTTTCAAGGAACCAGCTTAGAGGGCCATGGGCACAGTAGTTTTGTGGCAGCACTTGCTGTCAAAGCTTCTTTTTTCAAACATTATTTGCAGATTGGGCTTGTACGACAAGGTTTGAATAAGAAAAATCAACAAGTGTCAAGGTGAACATTTGGATGATGAGTTCAATCTGGGGACACACACTGAGCCAACAATTTGGCTGCTTGCTTCACAGGAATCTCATTCCAAAGTTGAATTTATATCCGCTAAAAGATGGTTTGCCTGAGCCAGTTCTCAAATGTGATGCAGAAGGTCACAAGTGAAATATCTATGTTAGGTCCCCACTGGCTGTATTGTTATTTAACCAGTATTTCTCTGATACCAAAGCAACAGTCTTGAGTATTTAAAATCTGAGAAAAGTGATTTAATATGATGTATTTAATATAGAGGTTCTGGCGCAAAGGTTAGGGAACCATGCTGAAGGAAAGAAAAAGTTAATATCAGAGTTAAATGGACTGGTACTTTAAGTCAGAAGTTTAAGTACAACCCCTGGTAAGATATACTACTAGGAGTTGATACAAGGATCCCTATGGTTCTGACGAAGGAGCTCACAAACCACCAGCAGGTCCGAGCAGATCTCCGGTTAAGCCAACAATCCAGATGAAAAGTGTTTGTAGTGGGAAGTTGATTGTATTGCATCAAGGTGCCTCCTTGTCAATTCCGTCTGCTAGCAAACAACAGTATAATGCTACGTGTGCAGCAAGCATTCTGTCCCAATGTCAGTTTAAGGCCAACTATATTCCAATAAAATGACACTAGAGCATTTTAACAGTCTGCAACTTGTGTTATAGTGGAATATGGATACATCACAAAGTTGGCGTGCATTGACGGTACGCAATTGCGCAATTAAGGATCACATTGCAGCTCATTGTCGTGGCTGCAGCCCTCTCACTCGATACTGGTCGAATTTTAGAAATTGTTCTTCCCATTCATCACTTAGACACGAATACATTGAAGAACAGGGGGAATGAGAGTGGCTTCAATCCTCTCATGTATCTTTCAGCTAGAAAGCAAATATGCGTGTATATACCAAAATATCAAACTATTTGTTTCAGGTGCTGGTCATTGTCCTACGGATTACAGCTTTAGACAAATACAACAATCTTTGACAGTTTGTCGTCACGGGCTTGATTTTAAAACAAGGAAAATACTTGGAAACTCCTCTGACTTTCACTTCTAAAACTAAAGGTTTGATTATGACTAATATTATTAAGGCAAAAAATTAACAGTTTTTTATAAAGTAATTATTCCCTTTTGGCTTGGAAAATTAAATCTAATTGGATTTTCTTTCTCCTTTTGGGTTTTTTTATTAGCTGGAAGTGTTAACCAAGCCTAAATTTCAAACCTCATCTGTGTGGATATTTGCTACAAAATCAACCAGTGACTTGTATTTCAACACCCAACAACGGAAAAGAAGCAGATACTGTAACTTAAGCGTTATCCACGAAGATACTTAGCCTCCCAGTGCCAACACACATTTTGGCCTCTATTGGATTAAGTTGTAGAACAGATGTCCTGTCCTGCAATGGAAAGATATGAGCAACAATTGGGGTGAATGGCTGCAGAGCGAAAGCAGCCTCAGATAGCGGGATAGTGACACTGAGTTTGTGAATGAAACCGGCTGTCCGAAAAAATGTGGGATCTGATTAGCAGCTGACCTTGAACCAGATCAATAATGTGACACACGCCGGCATCATGGTCGATAACTGTAACTGACATGTATGTACAGTGTATGCATTCGTGTTGGCACGTGTTCGAGGGAAGATCCCCCTTTGAGATGCAGATGGACAAGCTCGCCAGGGAGAAAAGACACAAGAGTGTGTCAAAGAGTCGCAGAGATGAAGGGAGTGTAGAAGTGTGAGTTAGAGACAAAAAGACAATAGGAAAGTGAGACGGAAAAAGGAAGGGTGAGAGAGATTTCCGCATTATGCCAACAATGGCAGGCAACCTGAGAGAGAGCAAAGAGGCTCGCACACAAACACACGCACACACGCACACAAGCAAGAGGTTACACGAGTCGAATCATTAAAGATCCAATCCTATTAGTCCTGACGACAGTCTTCTGCTGAGGCCACAGCTCGCTACAGCCGCTCACCTAACTCATCTCACACTGTGGATATAGAAAGAGAAGGAAAGGAAGAAATGTAGACGCATTAGAGTTCGTATATTACGGCGATTAGATCTCTCCCCGCTTATATGCTTCCATGTTTTTACGTCGCGACAGATTGAGACCTCGAGCGCTGTTTTTGTTAGGTTGTAAAATACGGCAGCCTGTCAATTTGAATCTAGTCTATCGTCAGTGCTTTCACAGTTTGAGCCTGTCAGGAAGTGTTTTACCGTAATACTGTAATGTCCCTCGCAGATTTCAACAGAGCATTAAGTCAAGTATCCTGTTTTAATGCGCGTGGTTCCCTGGTTCACGTCCTAAGTGAAATCAGTGTAGTCGAGTATGAATTATATTATGAAAATGATTTGTCTCGCTGTGTGTACCTCCACAGTAACAACATATACAGTGTATAAAGAGTTTATCGGTGTGATTTATACTCTCAGTACTAATAGAGTATGTAGGCTGTAATATAGATTTATTAATATACAAAGCGGGTAACCTATTCCTCCAAACAGATCGGCGATGCAAAGCAATAAACAGCCAAACAAACATACACATTTTCTTTTCCCACAGAAAAGCATTTTTGTGGTTTTATGAATGCACTTATTACAGCCCAAAATCTTTCCACAGACAGACAGACGGAAATATAAACACCTGAGGTAGTTCCTGCTACACACTGCGTCTCCAGGAACACATTTTGCCACGATGACTCACACACAGACTCACAAGGTGAAAACTCTACTCTTTGTAGATGAGGAAATCGTCAAGTTTCCTCCCTGTGGTAGAGAGATTGGTCCTACGTTTTGGGAAAACACCTCAGTAACACAGTGTTGGAGTTGGTGGAGGGAATATTTCTGTTGCTTCAGCGGAGGCTAGCTGTTTCCCACTGCTTCCTGTCTTTGTGCTAAGCTAGGCTGAACACTTTTGGACGTATTACTCAATACAGAGAAATTAAATTGTTCTTTTTTATATGACAGAAAACAAGCAAGTAACATATAATTAAGATGTATTCTTTGCCATTCTTTGTATTCCGTGTGAAACGAAAAGCTTAAATTATTTTTGGGGTGGGACAGAGTGTCCTTGGTTAAAGTAGGGTGCCACTTTTTGCATGCTTAAAGCAGATAAACACCAATCTCAATTCAAAAAGTACTTGAAAGAACCCTTTTTATTTAGGGCAGTGAGAGTAGCAGAGGAGAGACAAAACCGAGAGTCTACAGCCATGCTAGCGATGCTGTGAGGCAAAGCACCACTCAGGTGCTCTATCTGCTGGTGGGGAGGACAATAACAAAAGGTCAGCGAAGTATCAAAGTTATTAGGCTTTAGCCTATGGGGACCATGAATGTCTGTACATTCAGCTCAAGCCATGCGGTCCTTATAGAATCCATTATAAAGTTGGATTCATGCAATTGTTCTAGAGTTGTTCAATTGTTTGTGACTTGTTACTTCCAATTCAGTTCAAAACTTTCTTTATCCGTCCCTCAATGGGCAATTTGAGGGATCCCTTTGAAGTAGTCGTAGAAGACATGTGTTGGGTCACTGATACTAGGACCTAACCCATGCCAACTCTTTCCCAATGAAACTAGCTTGCAGCACCAGCTCCAAAAGTCACAAAATCTAGCGGGAAAGTCGCCAAGTCGGCAACACGGACAACCTGTCCCTTCAGCCACAGTGTGGGCTGTGCGGTTACATTGGAGCCGGTGGGCCCGTAGAGAAAGGGGACGCAGAGACAGAGCCCTTGTGATTGATTCAAATTTGTACCGCTGAAATATGTCTGTGTTCACAAAATAATTCAATAAAATAGAAAGAGGTGTCATTTGCTATACTAATCCTCAATAAGGCAAACCCATCCCCATCATTGTTTTCTTTTTCTTTTTTTTGTTCAGTCATTAGCACTCAATTGCAAAATTGTATGGCTATTCTGCATGAACTATAAAGTAACAGTTCAATTCAATTGATATTATTTGCTTTGGTATTTTTGCCATACACAGATATGCAATGATGATTTCTGGGTAATATGTATGTTGATGTTGTCCAAGGTTACGTCTCCATTTAAACATGTGACGAGACGATATAACATACTGTAGCTATAGTCCTGATAGCTTTCTTTTTAAACTCTCTACATTCCAATTACAATAGCCTAAGTAAGTAAGCCCTAGCTGGCACGGGGGCATGTCCTAAATACTTACGCCACTGGATCAGGTAGGGAGGCAGGTACAGTAGTTCGTCCAATCATTTTATTCGGGCAAACTGACATGAGTGGACAAGCTTATTTCAGTCCCGCGACAGCCAAGGATACCAGATCTTTTTCTTTTTCCCTCAGAGCATTTGGTTTATTGTTTGTTGTCAAATGTAAAGGGAATTTCAGCAAATATAAGACGATCACTCACTCTAGCCTTGTGCTGCGCAAGGGATCTTTGTGTTTTGCCAATAATTATAGAGCTGAGGTCAGCAACACCTTGAGAAAGGCACGAAAACCTCCAAATAAATAAAGGAGTTTAAATACTTCCAATAAGAGAGAAATCCGTTTTCTCTGATCCAATCCAAAAGAGTTTAGAGTGCGTAGACTTTGTTACTGATGACTGCTTCACCTGTTGCACTCTTTACCTTTTCTGTGATGCATTACATTATTTGGCCAGAATGATGATGTCTCCTTAGAAACATCTCACATCTACATTTAGAAGTAGTCAACAATCTAAATTTACACTAGATTTAAAAAACAAAACTTATTTTTCTATGTCTTTGATGAGGTCTTACGCAGCATAAAGGGCTCTCAACACTGCTGCGTCTCAACGTAAGATGCACATATTATAATTATGATGCTCTGAATATTTGCCAAGTTCAGTGCTGACGTTCAAGGGAGGCGATGCGGGTTGCCGGTTTTCTCTGATAATAAAAACAAAGGTTGGCACTATGTTATGATCCGAACTGTAGAGTACATACAGTACAGTTGTAGCCTGGTCTATAAATCAGCTCTTTCTCCGTGGTACACACATACGCAGACACACAGAAATGTCTAACCCAGATTCAGACAGCAGCATAGCCCGGGACAGGACAGCCTCTCCTTCTCTCTCCCTGTGTCCCAGAACAGTGCGGCAGGGTATTTCCTTGTGGAACACCAGGAGAACACCCTGAGAGGTGAAACACAGTCACGGGATGTTAGCTTCAGATACTCTTGGAGCTAAATGAGAGCAATCTGGTTCAAGGATGATGCAGCACTTTGTCCAACTTTCCTGGAGTGCGTGTGTGTGTGTGTTTCTAAATATGTTCATAGGCTTTTTATGAACGTTTATCCAACTTCTTAACGTCAATTCCATGTCAGGAGGCAGAGAGGTCAAAGGTCCGGTTCGGCTCCAAATCCCGTAGCTGGTAGAAAGCCTGTGTCAGCTGTCCACGTGCCTGCTGTTACAGTAAATCCCATATTTGTACGTGTGTGTATGATAGGCGCATATGTGCCCTGATCACTGCGGTCACATGTGCTAATGTAACTGATGTGGCGTCAGGGCTACCTGTGATTAGTTGGTTGTTGTTGTTGTTTGTGATTAGTTGGCACCAGATAAACACA
The DNA here is from genome assembly GCF_004355925.1 of Anarrhichthys ocellatus. Taxonomy (NCBI): domain Eukaryota; kingdom Metazoa; phylum Chordata; class Actinopteri; order Perciformes; family Anarhichadidae; genus Anarrhichthys; species Anarrhichthys ocellatus. Next base: position 640,984 of record NW_022280123.1, read on the forward strand.
CCGGTGACTCACTGTGCTGTGTGGATGGAGCCATTCACCTCAATCCTGTGACCTGGTTTCATCAGCGAGCAACACACACACACACACACACACACACACACACACACACACACATACACTTAAGCAGTGATGCACACCGGAAATCTCAGTTATTCAGGTATGAATCACCCTCATCAGCTGGTTCAGAGTAATGACAGAGATGATGGAGGAGCTTAGCATGAGTCCTGGATTAGACTCTCTCTCCTCGCTTCACCTCAGCACGTCTGTGTTTGTCTTCCTGTGTGTGTCTTCCTGTGTGTGTTTGTGTGTATGTGTGTGTGTGTGTGTATCTCTTTCATCTAATGCTTGCTGTAACTCGCGTCTTCTTTGCTGTCCGCCTTTATCTCCTTCGTCCTCTTGGCCTCCGTGTCCCGGGGCTATATGTAGCATTTTAAACCTCCACATACCTTTGTGTAAGTGTAAGCCCTACTGTAGTAAAGTTGAACGTTCGCTAAACCCCTTCCCCGAACAGCAATTGTCCAATCCATAGAAATAAAATTGAATGGACATTCACATTCAAATCGGCGTAGCAGGAAAATGTAGTGGCGGACATTTTTATGTGTATCGTTGCCATTGAGACCGTTGTAGCTGGCTAACTTCTGTATAAACTAAACCGACTTCGAAGTCAGGGAGGTTTTGCAGTAACGACTAAAACAAGCAGAGTAGTAAGGTCAGGGACAGTTGGGAGCCAGATGCGTAGAATTTTACAAGTTAATGCTTCATCCACACACTCTTGTCACAGCATTTGAATGCACATTGCGAGATGACGTTCACGTTCTGTAGTGTGGAATTAGCAAGCTAGCTAATTAACCAGCCGTACGCTAGTTAGCTAGCTAATTCCACAATTCTTTAATATTAGGACAACATTCAATTTGCAGTTATATAGAAGAGGGGAAAGCAGCAAATCGTCATATTTGAGAAGCTTGAATCAGCATATGTTTGGTATCTTTAGCCACACTGGCGGCGTGGCTCTGGGGATGGCAGTCTGTCGGTTTGGTCCACCACTTTGGTCCAGATTGAACAACTTTTAAAATAATTACCATGAAATGTTATACAGACATTCATTGTCCCCAGAGGATGAAGCAAAATGACTCTGGTGATTGCTTGACTTATTATCTAATGCCCCCATGAGGTGAATATTTTTAATTTGCCCATTAGATGGTGAACATTATGGGGCTGCTAAACAGCCCAGTATGAGACCAGAGCGGAGACAATCTGCATCCCTATTTAATGCATCCATTACGTGTGGTTCTTAAAATTACAGTTCGACCATCTCTCTCATAAACCCTGTTCCTTTGTGTCATAACCTCCCCCTTTTTTTACTTTTTGCTTTTATGTAGAGGTTATCAATCTTTCGGGCACTTAATTTGTTAATGATTCATTGATGCTGAATACGTAACCCCTTTTCACTCCATCTTCTTTCTTCCCTTTCAGTCTCTCCCCATACCTTTCTATATTACACCCTCTGTACCTCTCCTTTGTCACACACTCTCCTCCCTTCTTATCACCTCACTACTTTCTCTCCTCTTGCCATACATCTGCAAACCCTTTTTTTTTCCTTTCCTTTGGACAATCACCAAGCCCCCATTGAACAGGCATCTCTTTTTCTCTCCAGGCAGAAATTCATCATGAAACAGGTTGTTCCCCGGGATGACTGGTAGTGGGACAGGAAATTGTGGGGGAAAGCAAGAGAGAGAGAGAGAGCGAGACAGAGAGAGAAAGAGAGAGAGATTAAAAATAGTGTTTTGTGGCTTGGTGTGAGCACCAAGGTGAGAGCAGGTTGTGCCAAGAGTACATTCACATGGGAAGCGGTTTATTCATGACCTTTAAACCTTGGGAATATGAGACTCCTGTCAAAATTTCTACATGCGATTATATCATGTGAAACAGGAAGACAGTCATCTTCTCTCTTCTCACACCTCACCTCCCCCGCGACCAACAGGCGCGCACTCACACACACACACACACACATGGTGGTGTTGAGTATACTGTGGGCCCTGGCATAGCAGCGCTGGCAGAGAGTGCAGCGAGGGGCAAAGAGAAACATTGAGGCAGAGAGAGGGAGAAAAAAAAATCAATAGCCATCGACATGCAACACTGCATCAAGACTGTTACTGCCCAGAGAGAGAAAGGGGGAGGGAAGGATGGAGAGGTTATTTTACACGAGTCGAGAGCCCTTCAAAAGACAGCGAAAAATAGGCGAATGGAAAGAGGGAGACAAAGGTGAGAGGATGGTTGTAATTGAGAGAAAATATCTATTTGATATAACCAGAGAGAGAGAGAGAGAAAGAGAATGAGAGTGAGGGACAAGAGCCGGATGAAAAGGGGATTGTGATAAAGATGGAAGGAGCAATTAGGAAGAGGCATAAAGGAACATGGGAGGAAATAAAAGAAAGAGCGAGGGAGATATGAAAAGGAGGCTGAAAAGGAGCAGTTAGAGGGATGGAGATGTGAAAAGCCCCGCAGAGAGATGAATTATTTTGTGAGAGTAAACACATTTTCAGGCAAATGATTAAACATATGAATACAATACATACTCTAGCTCTATAATAAATAAGTTACTGCGTGAGGTATCATGTAATGTGTCACGCTGTTCATAGTGTTTGTGTGTGTGTGGTTTTTTTTTCTCACCATCTGGCTCAGGTGTCTTTTATAATAATATTCATCAGCCACGACCACAATAGAGCAGATGACTCAGATATGAATGAAGGAGTGTACGCTGCTCCTTTCATAATGGCACCTGAGAAGAAATGATTTACAGTGGCTTAATGGGGATGTGACTGTATGCAGATGTATCATTTGAGTTCCCATAAAAAAATGTCAGATGTTCGTTAGACAGCTGCGATTGAGAATTGGTGGGTCATCTTCCTAGCTATAGCTACCTTTAATCAGTATGAAAAACGTGAAGTTAGCGGGTCCCAGCAACCACTGCCGCAGCGCCATGTTTTATCTGAAAATGATGTTGGTGGGTTGGATATATTGGTGAGGGTAAAATAAATAAAATAACCCCGCCTTCCTGCAGTAAATCATCCACATCCACACCAAGCCAGCTCATTTTGGAAACACAGTTAGCATATGTAAATGATGATTTTAATACCACATGGTTGCGCATGCAGTGCTTTTTGTACGCTAACCGGCCGCTCTCACACAACCAGCGAATAGCCGTTATTTGGATAAACGGATCACCATATCGTGAATTTAAATTGTTACTTTCTCACCTGAAAAATTATTAAAACTTAATAACAGCTTTTTAATTTAAAAGCTTAATAACAAACTTCTAGCGAGTAATGGTAAGTTATCTTACTACCGCTCTTAAACAAGCATGAGATTACAAAATGGCGCAATGTAGAAGCGGCCTAGTTCAGGCAAAGAATATTGTGAATACAAAGTTAATGGAGGTGAACTGGTCTTCTGAGTCTTGTGTGTATTGAAACTTATGTTGATAACTTCATATTAAACCAGGGCTATATCAGTGAAAACCTAAAATACTGTGGTGCATTGTTGGCACCTTTAATGTCCCAAAGGTCAGTTATTGTATTTTTCATTTCTTTTTTACTGACAGTACTTTTGGACAATGTTTTTCTATTCTGTTCAGCTCTTTTGAACAAGCATGCCTTATCTCCTTCCAACCCCGCTGCACTTTTTTTTTTCTCAAAGGAATTTGTTCTGGACACCAATGCCAGCCAATGATTCTGAATGTTCAAAGTGAAAAGTTTGAATTATTTATTCAACTCTGCACTGTCTGTTCCCTGTCTTCTGTGCGTCAGGACGGCTCATGCGCAGGGTAAAGCAGAGGCCGCGGTGGGAGCAGCTCAGAAAGCCCAGGAGGAGAGTCGCATGGCAAGGGTCACCGCCAAGCAGTTCTCCCCTTCCTTCCAGCACCCAGGAAATGGTGGGCACACACAACTCATCGAAATCACAACACGAATATCTACTCCTATGTCCATAGTTAACAAACCCAGCTAAGCAGACATATAGTTAACACATGTGACTTCACATGCATGAACAAACAAAACACACGTGTGTATGTGTGGGATGGTGATAAAGGTCAGTGTTAACCACCCTCCAGCTTTGCGTCTCTGCCTCTGTCACTCACACCTGTACAGCACCGCAGGTAGCCAGTACCAGTGCTGACATTTTGTTTGTGTTGATGCGTACACATCCTGGGCATCATCGTGTGCCTAACCGCTTCCTTTGCATTTTTTTGCAGATAAAAACTGAGGGACTGTGCAGAAATGATTAGGATTAAAATATTTTTTATCATCCCAGATTCACTCTTCCATTGGGAGATTTATAGTAAAAAAAAAATGTTTTAAAAGATTAAATAGATGGCTTTGCGTTTTTTTTTGTTTTTTTTTTACGATGCACTCTGTGGACCAGCCATCTGGAGTAAACATCTCCAGCAGGCCTTGTCATGCCACTCAGTATGTTGTGTAATTGATTTGATGGACATTTTTATCATTTTTGTCATGTTTGCTATAAATTGTGTTGCGCTTTTTGTCGACGATGGGGTCCAAAGAAAATATGATAATGTTGGAGGGGGGTTATGCTTCAAAAAAAAGATCCTCATCATTCACTTTCATTCAGTCCCCTGAAATAATATGCCTGTCATCATTGGCTGTACTGATACTTGCACTCACATTTAAACAAGTCTAAAGTAGTATTCGTCACGTAATGCCAACAAGCACACAGACAGCTTCATAGCTTCCACCGCCTCCCAAAACTGTCTGTCACCTTTCTGATGTTATCTGTCCTTTACAGGCATGGAGGTGCAGCGCCCCAAACGCCAGGTGTCCAGCGAGGTGGAGGGCGAGGGGCTGTCGAGTAGCGTCGGCACCGCCGACAGCCCCGACCTCTACGTGAAGAGCGCGGGCTCCGACGACCCCTCGAACGACGCCGCCACCCCTGACCTCAGCCCCCCTTCCTCCTCACCGCCACACACACCGCCTCCTCCCGCCCGCCCGTCCCAGCGCAGCAAGAGTGCCCGCTTCCACCGACAGACCGCCGTGGACCACGGGGACAAGAGTAAGGATGGTGAGAAAGGTGGGGGAGGAGGGCAGACGGAGATCCAGGTGATGGTGGAGGGGGGAAGCGGGGGAGTCGAAGGCGACGGCGGAGGAGTAGGAGGAGGGAAAGGGGAGCACCCACGGGCCAACAGCTGGAGCGAGGACAAGAGGAGGGGGGTGTTGTCAAAAGCGGGAGGTGGGCTAAGCGGACGAGGAGCGAGCCAGACCAACGGACACAAGCACAGCTCCTCCAATCACAAGTCCCGGGAGCATGGATCATCCAATCACAGACAGGCCAGTGGGGACAGGTGGACGGAGTCGTCCTCGTCGGCCTCTTGGACATCGGGGCACAGGGGCGTGCACGGTCGGGGGGGCCGGCTGCTGGAGCAGGATGAGGAGAAAATGAGCAATTATGAGATGGAGATGAAGCCTTTACAGCCCAGAGACTCCACTACCCACAAGCCCCATGGGCACGGGGAGGAGAGGCCCGGGCACAGTCATGCTCACGGAGAGGGTCGCTCGCACACAGTGCAGCGACAGAGGCATAAGAACCGAGACGGGAGGGAGGGAAAAGAGGGGAAAGAAGGGGGTAAAGACTCAGCGCACAAGCTGGACAGAGCGGGGGAAAAGATGGATTCACGGCCTCTGCGTCGGGACCTCACCCTCTCCCCCCCTCTGAAGTCCTCCCCCATCACACCGGAGCAGCAGGACCACAGCTTCTTGCAGAGCAAAGGCAACTCGGTAAGACTCATACCGAGCACACCAGCTGTGGTACACAAATACAACACCCAACAAACTCTGAAAGATGAGATTAAAGCTACACAAGATTTTGCATTTCACAAAACTGCTGGTGTCCTCAACACGACACTGCACTTTACTCAGGCGCTTCGCATCGTCACTGAAATCCCCTTCGGTGCACAGGCAGTTTGAGTTGAAATTTAAGAGAAAAATACAAAACGGGCTCTTACAGCAGCACAGAAAGCACTCTTTCCAGAATTCACCTCAGTGAACAAATGATCATTGCCTTCACCTCAGCAGCCACTGTGAATTAACAGCAGACCGGCATAACATTACATTTCCGAAAAATTCCATCAGTGCAGATTTAAATCTTTGCCACGACATGACCTCACTGATGACCCTGTGAATATTTCCTGGTTTAAGAAATTAGACTGGAAGATTAAACGGTTTTCTTGGTGCACTGTTTTTGGGGGGCATGACATCAGTAGGGAGCCAAGTAAACGGCTTCCACTCTGCTGAAGTGTCCTTCAGTGAGACTCCGAGTCCTTATCAGCTGCAGGGCTGCTGTTGATCTCTTACCTCCACGTGGAGAGGGTCAGGAGCCAATTTACAGAGGATCAAAAGCTCTAAATCAGTGAGGTTTAAGTTCACATCACAAGTAATCATATTGTTTGACTGCAATAGTCTGTTTCATCCCTTGTAAAACATCAAGTCAATCAATTCTGTAGTTTGACTACTAAAATGAATATTAGTTCCAAGATGGTTCTATATATATATATGTAATGTTTGTAGCACACAGACATGATGTAATGTAGCACAAATTTAGATAAACAAAAAAAAAAGTAAAAGTATTCTAACTTTTGTAAACTTTTGTGAAGATATGGAAGCAAAGAAATGGCATAATAATTTGAATTTCACCTCATGCTATGGAATGTAATAAGTAAATTATTCATGCCTAAATACAACTGAATTTATAGTATTGAATATTGGATAATAAGTAAGGTAATAAGTACATAACAAAAGTAGTAAAGTGAAATGTCAACATTGACTTATTCACATGGGACTCCTGGGTGAAAGTGTGTGTTTGTTTGATTCAACCACCCACCCCAACCTCCCCCCTAACGGGACTTTCTTGCTCTTTATAATACGCCATTTGCTCAAGCCGTCTCATAATGACGAGGATCTGTTTACATTGGAGTTAGCTGAATGCCCGTTGCGTCTCATAAAGGGTGCCTCGGTATCAGGTGCCGAGGGGCACTGACCAAGAGTCGGTATTTGACAATTGGAAGTGGGAACAGGTTGTCAGTACAGCCATTGTCATATGTTTGAATTAAGAAAGAACAAAACACGCTAATTCTTTTCAATTAATGATGCGCAACACGAAATTCAGAGCATATCTATTGCCTCCACACAGCTCTCAAAACTTGGTGACGGCTGACTCGGTGGCTAGCTGTGCTAACAGTGTAATCTGCGGCAACATTTCTTACAATGAGAACCAAAGGGTGGGCGCTGCGCTTCCGCTAGTTGTTTGCGGCAATATTAAAGCTCTGAATATTGTATATATAGAACCTTTACACCAACCACAGGCAATAAAATCTTGTTAAATTTAACTTATGTGTGAAAAAATGTGCAACTAATTAAAGATAAACAATGTAGACTATTAACAAATATGGCTATTGCACAAAACGACATTACTTAACACCATTATTTAATCTAATTCAATTGGCTACTGTCTGCAAACTGCATTTCAGAGAAGGTTTGAACTGCGAATAATAATTCAAACTTCATAAAAAATTATATATTTTGAAAGTCCAATCTGACCTCAAAAGGACAGTACACCCCCTCAGTGTTTGCTTGAAGGATCACGCTGGTGTGATTATACACAGCAAAAGGGTTTAATCAAATAGTAATATTATTTAAGAGAAAATATTAAAATATATTACGTAAATGGCTGCATAGCCTAAAAACATCGTCATATTATTTATAAACCATATCGCACAGCGCTACTGCACAGAGTACCTAACCATCTGAGAATTATAGTGGACATACACGGCTTGAGGAAATGTTTGTTTTGCACACCTCCCTTGTTTCCTGATCAAACAGAACTGAAGGCAATGCACAGATATGGGTCAAGTTGCAGTGCTTCATTCACCTGTAATATCTTTTCTGAAATACCACTTGTATCCATGAATCCGATTGCTCGTTCTTGTATTTGGCACGAATGGCTACGAGTTCACGCTTTGACTCATCCCTAGATTATTCTGCTGTAAGAGTATAATAGGTGCCTGCTGTTTCACGAACTTCTGTTTTGATCTTGCGCAACATCAGGGGGGCTGCTAAATCCAGCAGCTCATTTTGAACATCTGGGTTCATCAAAGTTCCGTTTCTGGGCAGCTGCTCCGGACGATTCTGGGGCTGTGGATCATAGTTGCACATGCACATGAACAGTTCTATAAAGTTTCCTTTATCAAGATTGTCCGCATTTCTCCTGTGTCTACGTAGGCGACAACACAATATCCCAAACGACTTTTAGATGTTCCCAGTTCCTCTTGTTAAGTGAATAGTCCATGGCAACACATTCCCCCAGCCAGCTTTGAAACTTGCCCAGTGAAACGGAGTGGGGCTTGCTCGTCTGGTGTTTTTCGCACGCCTGACATAGATGCTTCCAGTCCACAAACCCCTCTCTCGCAAATGGGCCGTCTGCACCTTTTACAGAAAAACTCGTCCTTATTTACACCGTATTCCAACCAAGAAAACTGTCCATACCACTTCGATGAGAAGCACTTTGATTTCCCGTTCTTGACAGGTCAGGGAGGTGCCTTCACATTTGGCTGTGAAGGTGGTTCATCAACTGCAGAAAAATTGCAGAGTGAGTTTGAATTTATCAATTGACGTGCGATTTGTTTTGCGCAAATTGTTCAGGTTTGGTCTGTTACGTTCAGTTACCTACAATTTAGTGTTTTTTTAAACAAAATGTGTTTTAATCAAACTTGGCTGGGTGGGACATTGAGTAATGTGGGTTGGCCACGCCTGGTCTGAACCTCTGCATGGCTCTGTTTGGCCCTATTATCACCGTGTACTATATTGTGATATCTGTCGTGTCCCTGCCACACATTGATTTGACTAAAAGGATTTGTTGCCCACTGTCATGAGGATACATTCCATCCCCAGTGACATAACACAATGTTATCCCGCATATTAAGATAATCCTGGGGGAGAGGCACAAGGTTTAACCTTGTGAAATAAAGAAAGATTTTTTCTTTTTTGTGCTACGAGCAAGCAGGGGGAAGGATTACGCCGTTTTAATATCATTTTTTGGCTACGTCTTGACTCAGGCTGGTGGACGGCCCCAACCACGCTAATCCTGGATGGTCGCAGCATTAGCTAATGAAACCAAGTGAAAAAGCTGCAAGTGAAAGCCACACATTATAAATACAAGCTCTCCCTCTCTCTTGCGCTCACACACACACACACACACACACACACACACACACACACACACACACACACTCAATCTACGTGTGTGTAAACTGTTAAACACAGTTCCACGCTCCTCACACAACTTGCTTTGATTCAAATTTGTCTGCAGCAGTGTGATGACTGACACTGTGGATGAAGTCGGTTATTTAGTAGTTCAGTGACTGCTGCTGTTGCTGCCACCTGCTACGTGAAAACATGAAGCCTAAAACACACCAAACACGGATACACAGGCGGAGAGAGAACCCCAGCGGTCC
>NW_022280123.1:650900-665935 GCF_004355925.1 Anarrhichthys ocellatus
TGTGTGTGTGTGTGTGTGTGTGTGTGTGTGTGTGTGTGTGTGTGTGTCTGTGTGTGTGTTTGTTTGCAGCCGCAGAGAAGCAAGTGAAATTTGTGTAAGACAGGTTCACAGCACACAAAGATACTATCACAGTCTGATATATACACTGCAAACACCATGCTAACACTGGGGCTGCTCACACACACACACACACACACACACACATACACACGTACACACAAAGGACCTCCTTTTACCAATCAATCAATCAATCAAACTTTATTGATATGGTGCTTTTTGCGCAAGATTGCAATACAAAAGTGCATTACATAGAAACAAAAAAGAAAAGCGTACTTTCTTTTACCTTATCCAGTATGAAGCCTCGGTACTGAAATAGCACTGCACCTCTGTGTCCACTCGATGACATGAACCAGTCGTCATCATGGAACACAGAAATGAACCTGCGTGCATCCCAAAGGCTCATAGTTACAGGAACAACACCTCAGTCAGACGTGTCCCCAGACGACCAAGCCCTTCATGGCCCACAATAACAAAAACTATCATGACGATCAAGAGATCTTGAAAGTAACAAAATAGAATTACATTAAAGACGAAGGAACAGGTTCGTGGACACACCAGTAACTGTAAACTAAAAAATAATATCTTAAGGATTCTTTGCTGAAAAACGTCAACAGATTGTGATGCCATCGTTAACTCCAGATAGACATTAAAACCTGCTTCTCTATCGGTCTTAGTGGAAGATCATGGAGCAAGCGAAAGGCCTGAGCCTATAATGAAGGAGCAGATTTAGCAGGGAGACGTCTTTAAAGCGTGTTTGACATGTTATCAGTCGCTGCTCCAGTGAGGGATATAAAAACCACAGGCAGAATCTTAAAATGTCTAAAGAAGAATCGACTTTAAAACAGGTGTATGTATACATAATATGTCCTCGCCTGCTGACTCTGGTCAGCAGACACGCTGCTGCATTTCGGCTGGTCTGCAGTTTATGTAAAGCTGTCTTAGGTGGGCCACAAAAGGAGGCATTACAGTACTGTAGTCAAGCCTGCTAGTGATAAAAGCAGGGATAGGTCTTTTGGCATCTGCGTCTGAAAGATGTGGCTGTACTTTTGCGGTATTTCCTAAGACGATGAAAGGCAGTGCTGGTGATATTAATATGCGCAAGCGTCAAAATTCAGATGAGGATCAAAAAGCAGACCAAGGTTACTGGCTTGGGGCTTGATGTTTAGTGTCAATAATTTTTAAGTAACTGCACAAGTTCTGTCTCAGAGCCTGTGTTCCAATTATGAAAACTTCTGTCTTTGATCAGTTGTTGGAAAGTTTGTGACATGAAAGAGCGGGTGGTGGTGTAGCGTGTCATTTTCATGCAGGAGACCGGGATTTGCGTCTCGTTCCCCAGACCTGCACTGCCTAAACCTGCAGAATTGTCGAATATTTGCATATGGTCTGCTTGGCAATGAAAATGTGGTCCTAAAATGGAGCCTTGGGGCATCCCACAAGTCAATATTAGCAGAAGATTGGTCATTAATGCCTTATTTTCACTGCATGGTTCGCTTTGCCTCGACTCACTTTTGGTCCCAGGTCCATTTCTCTACTTTGTTTTCCTATGATGATAGTACCCCCCTCGCTGCAGAAAGGATTCTCAGGTGATCGTCACAGTGACAATTGTCTCTGACAAATCAGTGGTCTGCAGTGTTTTAACTCCACCTTATGGGCTCAGCTCGCTTGGAACTTCAACCAAGGTAGAACCAAAAAAAGTACCAGTTACTGTTTTACTAATGAAAAAAACAAAAAAGAGCGAGTCGAGTTGAGTAATTTGTGAAAACAGCTGCCGCTGCTGAGAGATGAGAGTACAACTGAACAAAACAGTAAATCTGTAGGCAATAAAACAAAAGATTAGAAGAAGAAGAATAGTTTGGTGAGTCACTGCGAGCAACCTTATGAAGTTATTCATATAAAAATGTGAAGCACCATAGTTAATATAGCTTTCCAATGAATTTTCAGAATAATTGTTTGAAAATGGCCTGAAGGATATAAGTTACTTTTCTTTAAGCGATGCTTCACAGTGGCAGTTCTCAGTTCCAGGGGACGCCAGTAAGCAGGTAAATGATTTGTTTTTTGCCAGCACTTCATCCTCAGGATAATAAGCATTCTGTTATAAAAGGTGTTTGGTTGGGTCAAGGGAGCTGGTGGGGAGATTAAATTGCATCTCTCTATTAACGACAGCAAAGTGGTTCATAGTAGTTTCCAGCAAAGGGAAAAGAACAACAAATGGGGGCTTACACTGTTTGTTCTGTGATTATACTTAACCTGATCTTTGTTTTCTCTGAAGAGTACTGCTCTGTGCTCTGTGCATTTTAATGATTTCCCCCTTGGAGGATTAAGAATAAACCGGCTCTGTAAGTAAATAGTAGTTGTTTAAAAAAAATTGGTTGCGAGTTCAGCAGTTTTGACAGCAAGTCTGCATTTTTACTTCAGGATTGAAGAAATAATGGTAGAAATGCTGATTTCAGAGTGCTGTACCAGTCTTAAAGATGAAAATAGATTGATTTAGAAATAGATTGATGTAATACAATAACATCAATTACAACAATTATCAAAGATAGTAGGAGATTTTCCTAAAATGAATCAATGTAAACAGCTACATCTCCATACATTTCCTTTAAAATGATTAAAAAAGAGTTCACACATGTGTGGATGGATTATTGAACAGGCCTACCAGGCACAGGCCCAGGGGCCCAAATGTTACTTGAAGAGACGCGTATACCAACCAGTAAGGGATTCAAAATGTCCATAAAGAAACATTAAATGACCACAAAGAGACACACAAAGAGACCAAAGACTCTACAAAGATATGCAAAACATCTGCAAAGAGACCACAAAGAGACATGCATTGACTATGAAAACACAACACAACTACAGAGAGACTCAAACAAAACTACAAAAAGGGGCAAAACAACCACGGAGAGACATAAAGCAACTAAAAAGGAGACACAAAAGGACTACAAAAAGAGGCAAAGCACCTATAGAGAGATGCAAAACGACTGTAATAAGGGCAAAAGAGCCACAGACAAAAAACAGCTACAGAAAGACCAAAACAATTACAAAGTGACACAAAAACAACTACAAAGAGATTCAAAATGACCTTAAAGAAACATAAAACAACCACAAAAAGACACAAAAAGACACACAAAGAGGCCAAGGCAACTGCAAAAACCACAAAGAGACATCCATTGACTACAAAAAGTGACAAAACAACCACAAAGAGACTCCAAACAACTTCAAAAAAAGCCAAAACAGCCACATACAAAATATAGCTCCAAAAAGACCAAAACAATTACAAAGAGACACAAAATGAGCACAAAGAGATACAACAACAACAACAACAACAAAAAGACGCTGAACAAGAGGTGATAGGTCCTTTTGCATGTCTGTGCCAGGGGGCCCTTTGTTTCATGCAATCTGTGAAAATGGACATGCCGTCTTACTTAAGTCTCATTGTTTTTTCCTCACATTGAGGGCCGACTTAAAGGTACTGTGTGTAGCATTTCGGAGGATCTATTGGCAGTAATGGAATATACTATTACTCAACTATGTTTTCATTGATTTCAGTGTCATCACCTGAAACTCAAATTTGTTGTGTTTTCATTAGCTTAGAATGAGAGCGGGTCCTCTTCACAGAGTCTGCCATGAAATGATTAGACTCAATCAACTCCATAGTCCTGTAGGTGAATCCTTTGAGACCAAAAGACCAAAATACGCTTCATGTAAATACTTGTAAAATGTTACATTTCCCAACAAAGGAGACTATTTGTGAGGGATTCTGCGTGGGGTAAAAAAAAAAAAAGAAAATCTGCTGCATTGATAATAACGTCAGTGAATATACTAGATTCACTTTCACATATTTACCCAGAGTGGACAGGTGGTCAGAAAGGCTGGCCTTCACCCACACGACCCAGGTTGTCAGCCAGCATCTGCTTAAGTGTCACTGAGCAAGACACTGACTTCCCGCCAGCTCCAGGCGTTCTGCAGCCGAGCTCGCCCTCTGACCTGACTCTGTCAGAGAAGATGGGCCTCCCCGCGGGACCAACGCGGGATTGTATTATTTATCTTAAGAAGCAAAATTGCTCCTTCATCGTTGCGCTTCGTAACACGTATCACCGTCGCTGCCGGGTCTTATCTCCACGCGCTGCAAAAGACACAAATATTAAACAGCGTAACAATTTCTTGCTTTTTTTTTGTGACATTTGTGTTAGATGTGACCATTTGTATTCATGTTTCCAGAAACCACCAACACAAAACAAACCAAATAACAAGAGAGAGAAGTACAGTGGGATATCTTATTAGATTGTCTGAGGAATTGGGTTGACATATCTAGTAAGGATCTGCCCCCCCCATTTATTCTATAGAGTGCTGCAGGGATAACATATTTTTGTAGGACAACCCCCCAGAAGTTAGCATCACACTGGCTCCATCGACAAAAAAACAATGGGATTTTTCCATTTGAAACATTGCCAAGCTTTTCCCTTAATCTTTCAAACAGCTCGAGCAACATTGTTTTGAAATGTGCTGAATAGATGCAAGTTGTTTTCGTACTTGCATGCTATTTCTAAAGGAATATAGGCTGGATAGAGAAAAGAAAGAAAACAAACTCTGAAGAGACCATCAACCACCCTGTGGCTGACAACTCATACTCCGGATTCATTAGTTTTAGCACCACACAGCAGCACTAAAGTAAAGTATCAACATGTATTCAATAAAGGACAACATTGCTGCTGTCAGGTGAAACCCTTGCTAGAGCATTGTGTGTGTGTGTGTGTGTGTGTGTGTGTGTGTGTGTGTGCGTGTGTGTGTGTGTGTGTGTATCTCTCTCTATATATATATATATAGACCCCAGGGCTGTATGATTTTCAGAACCAGTAAAAAAGGCTCCTATAGCGGAAGCGACAGTTTCCAGAATCCCCCTGACAGCCGTGGGATTATTGACGTGCCTGCAGTTATGCAAGGTCCAATAAATGTGATATTAAAAGTGTGAAATTATTTCAACACAACAACAAGAACCCTTCAATCACCGATAACTTCATATGAACACATTAACACAATGGAGGACAATCCTCTACCTTTATGTTTAAAAAGAAACAATTGGTTTGGTCCTTTAAATTGTGTTAACACACAGAAACTTACCACCTTATATTTAACCACGAGTAGGTTTAGACGTTTGCGTTTTCTTTTACTTTCTTTCCAATGAATCCCCTAATACTGCATAGCATGTTTATTATCATATTAATGTCCAACTGTGGTAATAAGAAATGTGTTGATTTGGTAAATGGATGTCTATAAATGTGATCAGTTGTGTGTATTAGAAGGTTGGATATACTGTCTGTATGAAAACAGCCTTGTGAGTGTGTGTGTGTGTGTACGTCCTGATTATTGACACTCTCCCCTTTCCTCTCTCCTACGCAGGCCTACAGCTCCATCCTGGTTGTCATGGTGATTCTGCTCAACATTGGAGTGGCTATTTTGTTTATCCACTTTTTTATTTAAAGACAGCACCGCTTTCAGAGTCAGCCTATCTATGCTACAAGAACTATAAATTTCATGTGAGTATTACGACGAAAACCTGCAGACCCCCCCCCCCCCCCCCCCCCCCCCCCTTTCGTGTTCCCCAGCAGGAGGACTGCTACAGGCTGAGGGCTCCACCGATATTTGGGCTAAAGGTAGCTAACCCGTGGCTAACCTCAGCTAAGTTTGGTCCTGCCGTCGGGAAAAAGAGATGCTGGAGTGCATAGCGAAGTGGACAAAAGAGGGGGTAAACCAGTCCTGGACTGTAAGGAGGCGATATAGTCCAGAAAGTGGACTTACATGAGCTCCAACAGCTCCGCATAAAGACTCAAGTGGGCTGAACCGGTCTGATCCCCGGGCCTTGAGAGCTGCATTACAGCGAGATGTCTGCTTCCACTGTGCAGACAGGACTGACGAGACAGACTTTTCATCTTCAAATCATAGTTTTCAACAGATTTGTAACTTACAATTTATTTATTAACATTTTGTTTTCTCTCATGTACGATATGTTGATGAATATATTCTTTATTTTGTAACCCTCCAGCCCTCTTTATATAACTCCTGCCTCTTTGGTTCCTCCGCCTGGCCCGGATGTTGTTACTGATGGTTCAAAGTGTGTGTGTGTGTGCGTGTGTGTGTGTGTGTGTGTGTGCGTGTGCGTGTATGTGAGCTGGCTAGTCATTGCTTTCACCACATCCGTCTCGATCATCCGTCCCCGCGCTCTGATATCTATCTCCTCTCATTCTCCATCACGTGTATGATGTGCACGTGCTTGAAATGGGTTTATTTGAGCAGAATGTGAGCGTTTTTTCCCCCATACAATGTGTGTTTGAATTGCAGCGTGCGTGGTCTCCCCAAGTAGCTCCGTGGCCTTTTGCGCTTCTCGTGAACTTCACGAGAGCTGCTCGCCGCTCATCCACATCTAGCTCTTTGCATTAACTGACGTCCCTTCCCCTCCCACTCTCTTCCCACCTCCACACGCACCAGTCAGAGGACGGAGCTCCCTCTGAGTCAGTGGTGGTGGTGGTTCAAGATAGGCCCTGTCCTCGGCAGAGCGCTGACCCTACTGTACCAGTGGCAGAGGTATTCGGAGGAAGTACTGCATCCACCGGAGCCCAGCCTGTATGTGTAACACCAGAAATATGGCTTCAAATGTCATACTGATAAATCAGTGTCTCCCCACTGCTTCTGTCAAACACATTACCTGAAGACAGCGGCAACATCTTTTATACTATACTTGCAAGATGTCTGAAAACTAAAAAAATGCTTGTCGCCACCTGCCTTGCTTTTGTAGTGCAAATTGATAAAAGTACAAAAATGCATGCATTTGTACTGTCATATCTTAGTCGTGAGTTGAATCTGAAAGCAAGGAGAAGAAGAAGAAGAAGAAGAAGAAGAAGAAGAAAAAAGCTTTAAGAAGCACATGTGACGTGCTGCGTTTTGATTGGAGCAGTGTCTGGATAGGAGGCTATTTGGTACCCATGATGCTGAGACAAAACAGCAGAGTCAAAAAGAAATCTTCTTACGGGCTGCGATTGGTCTTTGCTGAGTTAAATGAAACCGATCGCAGAGTGTGTGAGTGATGCTCCGAGTGGCTTGGCAGGAATTAAGTGTTTGGAAGGATTTTGGTGAAATGATGCAGGTATAGGTTGTGGCGTGGTAGCGAGCAGTGGCCAGGATCAAAGTCAGGATTTACCGCCTCCGTTTATCAGCTTCTCCTCCAACGACCCCAGACCCTCAATGACAGACAGACAGACAGACAGACAGACAGACAGACATAAACACCAGTCACAATTTGTTTTTATAGCCAAATGAAGACACCGGGTTTGTGTGTGTGTGTGTGTGTGTGTGTGTGTGTGTGTGTGTGTGTGTGTCTCTCATACCAACCAGCCTGTGTCTGTTAGCATGCGCGCACATGATCGCTCATCGGACTGTGTGAACATGTGCGCGCATCATCCTCCTCCTCCCTCCACGTGATGCTGACTGGATGGCCGAGCACGTTGCCATCGGTAACAACTTCCAGCGGGGCAGAGAGGTTCGCTGCTGTTTTTCCTGTCCGACGCAGCGTTCCTTGAAACTATACGGACTGGAACCCAAACTTGGCTCATTTCTGGTGTTGGTCCCCCCCTCCCCCCTCCCTCCCATATTATTACAAGAGTACAGTCTAACGTGCCTGCACCGCGAGAGGCAGAACAATGTATTTTTGTTTCATTTTTTTTGGTCCCAGACTGAAAAAAGGTTCAAGAAGCTCTGCTGTATGCCATCAGACTGGTGACGATGCCCTGCATCACCCTGTTAGTCCGCAGCATGCTACAGCATGCCAAGCTCTCTCTCTATAGTTTGACTCTCTTCTTTCTTTCTCTCTCTTTCTTTCTTTATTTCTTTATGTTTCTGGGAATTACTCTGTTTTGTTTTTGAGTTATGTGGAGAAAATAATGAAAAGTGTTTGAAAGAAAGTGACTCTTGGCTCTTGTGTTTTTTAAAATCTTTCTTCGTGTTGCTGTGTTGTGTCTTTACAGTTAGTTTGTGTGTGTGTGTGTGTGTGTGTGTATCAGGCAGCATCCCTGATGCAGAGAGGGAGTGGCACGGGGCTGGTTAAGAGGGAGGGGTTCGGTTACTATAGCAACCTTAACTGAATTTTCCTCCGTCAGTGGAGGGGCGTGGTCTGTGTCGGGAGGGGGGGCGGGGTTTACCTCTCGAGACCAATGTTCTCAATAAGAGTGAGGATGGGGGGACAGGAGAAACTAGAGAAGGGCGGATGAGGGGAAACGAGGGGTAAGACGTGGATGGAACAAGTACTTCTGCGTTTATTCAACATTTAAACATCTTTTGAGGGGGATGTTTCCATCATCTGTGACGAAGCATGGTCAGGTGTCCCGATGGATGCAACACCACACCCATCAGCAAGTGTCCTGCTGCATCAGGTTTCAACACGGACATCTGCTGCCATCTTCTGGTCCTCGATGTGAATTACACAACAGCACCCAGGGTCCCTTGATTCGCACAGAGGAGTGAACTATAAAGATACTATTTAACTGGTATGAATCATTGCTGCTGCCACCCAAGACATAGAGTATTTGAATCATTACAGGGGCTTTTGTGACTTACCAGCCGGACTTCCATCCTCTTGGCAAAACTATATTTCAACAGAATTATGTTATACCCTTTGATACTCAGCTACTTATTAACGACAACTCTGGTAATAATACTAGTTCTTAAATTTTGTGTATTTATATGTTTGTAATTTTAAGAGTCAGTGGTAAACGTCCTGGTACTTTCTAATAAGACTTTTCATATTTCCCTCTAAAACTCAAAAAGTAACAAACCTAAAAGTAATAACTGAAAGTGGTTGGGTGTATACCATAGCTTTCATACTAAATAGATTACATAGCATCAGTTTAACGTGTAGGCCTGTCTGGTACTTTAAAGCTCCAGTAATAAAGCTGAGATATGTATGAGCGCATGAGAAAAAGATGTGCTATAGCAAGGCAGCGGATATCCCTCTGAGCCAATCACGAGAGAGGCCTCACGTGCAGACTGGTCTCGCAGCCAATCAGAGAAGACATTTCGGTAAGGTGGGCTGGTCTCGCTGCTAATGTTAATGTTATACACAGCTGTTTTTTTCCTGGATTTCGAGACCATGACAGAATGCAGGGAGCGCAGAACAACATGTTGCACTAAATTCATTCACGGACCCCCGAACAGTCGTTTTGAGTTTTTTAGTTTTCTCCACAGCAGCGGTTGTTAACGTAATGTCTCGGAAATGTTTTAATATTATTTTTCAACGGCAGCAGCAGCAGTTTCATGCCACACTAGTTCTGTTTTTAAACTTAAACCTAGCATAAACTTGTTAGCGGTTCAGCCGACTGCTCCTCGCGCACATTTGAGGAAAACCATGAGGACGGAGGAGCAACGTTTACAGGAAGGGATTGTTGTGCCGTGTGGGACAGCAGAGCGGGGCGGCTCCGGTCACAAAGTCTCTCCGTGAGCGTCTCCTTGAATGGGGCGGTGTGTTTTGATCCGCTCTGCCATCCTGCAAAAAGTACCGTCGGGGGAGTAGGGCGGGGGGCAGCGGTCCGACCGGCGGAGAGGGACTCCTGGCTGCTGGGGCTGCGGGCTGAACACAAAGCCAGACCACTTTGGATTCATATTTGGGGAGATTATGGTTCGGAAAAGGCCTGCCGCTCCGTCGCCGCTGGTTCTCCAACAAAGGAAATACCTGTAGCATCTCTCACTTCAGCGCTGTGACCGCCGCGGAAACGGAACACGGCGTCAGTCGCTAGTTGGTGAAAGTTGACAAGTTAGCTCTCGACTTGGCCAACTCGAGAGTAGCGCTCCAGCGCAATTACGCGCGCGCGCACGCAGGCATACACGCGCGCTCCCTTTGTTGTGAAGTTTACTCTCCGTTGAAAGTCTGCCGTTTCAATTGCACGCATTTTTCAAAACCCTCAGCTCGAGTTCCATTGGGAGTGGATGTGTGAGGATGGTGGAGAGCCGGAGCAGCGTCCAGAGGGAGGGGGTGTACCGCTGGTTCTCCTCCCTCACCTCCGCCCAGAGAGCCGAGTTCCTGTGCGGCCTCCTGGACCTCTGCGTCCCCATCGAGCTCCGCTTCCTCGGCTCCTGCCTGGAGGACTTGGCCCGCAAGGACTACCATTCCCTCCGGGATGCGGAGATCAAAGCCAACAACCCCGCCGACCTGTCGGGTCTCACCAACATCACGGACGAGGTGGTGCGCAGCAAGCTACTGGTGTCCCTCGCCCTGCTCGGCGCGGATAACCGGGAGGCGGCGGGGGTCCTGTACCGGACCCTGACTCACATAGACACGGTGATCAATAACTACGGCTTGGCGTTGAACGACGGGAGGACCGAGGAGCAGTTCCTGTTGCTTTTCACCATGGCCTCTCACCACCCGGCCTTCAGCTTCCACCAGAAGCAGGTGCTGAGGCAGCAGCTCGGCCAGATCCAGGACATCCTGCAGGTGAGAGGGACGCTCCAAGGGAAAAGCCTCCAGGAAGTGCACACGGTTATCAGGAGCAGGGGTAATAGAAAAATCATTGAAAAAAAAGAACCCCTATTCAGTCACTTTCAAGGGAAAAAAATGTGCTTGGAATAATTTAAATAATGTATTTATTCTAGTAGAGTGAAGTGTAGAAAATACTTGGATGCCAAGTCTATTTGTTAGGAATAAGTGCCACTTTTTCAACATTTAGATCTGATGCATTTAACTTGTATAGATTGTCCCAATCAGTTGCCGACACATTTGTTTACGGACACGGTCTGTATAAGGTGATTAAAAAGTCTCAACATGTTAAAAAACCTGTACACATGTACTGGCTCCAAAAACGGTCCCGTAAAGTCTCTTGGGTGTGAATGACATAAACAAAAAAACAACAGGTAGTGAAAGTTCCACTCCACGGCTGACTGAGAACATGCGGTTACCCACTGTGGGAACAAAAAGGTGACATGAAAGAGCTCATAAAGCAGGCGAGATGACCTCATGGCGAACATGCTGCAGGACGTTCCTCTGCCGTGAATCCTCATCTCTCTGACAAGGTGTCCGCTCCGGGATACGACAGTCCCGTAAATTCAGAGCACTGGGCGTTGTCAACCATTGCTGGGATGCTTCTTGAGTTATCACCATGTCCGCCCATCCATCAGGCCCCGGGGCCACAGGTGAGTGTTTTTCACTCGCTCAGAGGAAAGGAAAAGTAGCTTGTAGCAGGTGAAACACGGGGTATTTTCAGGCTTTTCTGAGCCCTGGCAGAGGAAATACGTTACAGCACACTGACATGTTAACTACACACCAAAATTACAGGTGAGACGTAGTCAATGACAGGCTGCCAGTTGACACAACAGACCTCAGTCATGTGTCACTCAGAACAAAGCAAGTTGCATGGCCAAAATAACCATTTTCCTTTTTATAGTTCAAAAAAACATACTTATGGGTTCTCTATATGATACTCGGAGTCTTAAAATAGCCTCAAACAACTATTTGCTACGTAAAGATAGAGCGGAGTAATGTGTAACTGCGCAGAGAATGAAGTGCCTCCCTCTCTGGGTGTGTTTTTATCCGAGCTCCTCTGTGCTTTGTTGACATAGCCGGGCTGGTCTGGTGTGATTTTAGTGCATGTGAGCGTGCCCGACTGGTTATCTCATGACCGTAGCTCTGCACTGCTCTCATACGGCGGTAACAGCTGATAATGCCGCCCCCGACCGATGGCGTTGCGGGCGCCAGTTTGCCGTTTGTTTGCACTGTTAGCACTGTAAAGCAAGAGTCCACACGGCCAAAGCGACATAACACCATCACACACGGCCCTTGGCGGGGGTTCCATGCTGCATGTTTTCGCCTGTCCATGCACATCCAACATTTTCTACGCCCACGCGTATGGGCGTGGAAAATGGAGAACTTTGAGGAGCTTTGGGAAGAGATGGTGGATTGTTCCTAACATAGTGTAATGACAGAGGCACTGGAGAAACAAAGGCAGTCAGGGATGTTCCATTCATACACAAATAGGATTTTCAGCAACAAATTTGTTTCTTTTAAGGTGAAAGCTGGGGTGGGTTGTAAATGTATTTGTTTAAACTCTCATTACATCCAGACAGCAATCAATAGATTCAAATAAATTGACCTGCCTGACCTACCTGCCTGCTTCCTCTTCACACTCCTCCCAAGCTGCTCGCTTTACAGCTGTGAGTGCTAACAATAGACATGTTCATTGTTTACATTTATTATGATCATTTTGGAGGAGTGTCTGTGGCCTGAAGGAAGACGGTCAGTGTTGCCGTCTTGGCGACTTTCTTGCTAGATTAGCAACTTTTGGAGCTAGAGATGCTACTTTTAATGGAAAAGACTTGGCAACACAAGAGTTCGAGGATTTTTTTAAAATGTGCTCTTGCTGGTTTGTCCTACCCAAGCTTTAAGTGATGAGTCCATGCTCCTGTCACCTATCACTACGCTGCATTTCCCCAGTTTAACAAGTGGGGTTACAGGACAGCAAAATACCTTTTTATCACCCGCGATAAAAAAGATTTCAGATAAGTAGAAAATGAGATGACACATCTTACGCTGGCTGTGTTTGCCATTTAACATCTTACTGCACATGTTGGTTGTTGCAGGTGAGCACGGGAGGAGGAGGAGGAGGAGGAGGAGGAGAGGCTCAAGCAGCAGGCTCTGTTGGGGATCGTCCCTCTCAGCCACATCACCACTATCACCATCAGACCGGGTCCCTGCCACTGGCCTCATCGGCCCCCGCTGCCTGCTCCCCGCCCGCTGCCAGCGCCACCTGCCTGCCTCCATCCGCCTGCCAACCCTGCCACACACACTGCACCTGCTGGCACAAGGTAGGGAGCAAAACGGCGGCTCATCGGTCTTGTGTCATTGCCTCTTTTTTTTTTTTTTTTTTTCTTTTTTTCTGACTTCTGTCACTTTTTTGCAAAATTGGTGATTCATGGTGTCTTCTGCAAACGGTTGGTGTCACGAGAGTAGTATGAGTAGTGTTATGACTGATTGATGCAGTCATATAAATGGTTTCATCAGCGTTATATTATTTGTTTAAACAAAAAGCCACACCATCTGCCTCTGGCAGCAGATTGGTGGTGCTGTGTTGTGCCATTCGGCACCATCCAGACAACGATATGATTTCCTGAAGCAGCATCTTTCCCTTTTTTAAAGGAATGCTTCACCATTAAAATGACTACTCACCCCGTTTTACCTTGAATTCTTAAATAAAACTTTGTTTTTCTCGCATGCCTCCATGGTGAACGTTTTGATAAATTGAAGTAAATGGGGCTTCATTTAACAGCAAAACTATATTTAAAAAAAAATAGGTTTACAAACTCTCACACAACTTGTGCCGTATAATACAAGTCTAATTATCCAGTCGTATGCTCACTACTTCACAAAAACATGCTTCTTCACTAAAACTTGACTATTTAAAATGTTTACACAGAAACCGTCTCACGCTTGCTCAGGCGTGAGACTGCGAGGTGTTTTTAAATTTGAATCTTTTAGCGAAACTCAATGGGTTTGGGAATTAGTGAGCATAATGAGACTTCAT
Organism: Anarrhichthys ocellatus; assembly: GCF_004355925.1. Lineage (NCBI taxonomy): Eukaryota > Metazoa > Chordata > Actinopteri > Perciformes > Anarhichadidae > Anarrhichthys > Anarrhichthys ocellatus. The sequence continues at coordinate 664,517 of NW_022280123.1, forward strand.
ATACTTTAATTCATCAAGACCTTTCACTCTTTTTGGATCCTTCGTTCACCGCGGATGCGTTCAAGAAAACCAAAGTTTCCTTCAAGTGACACGAGGTGAGTAATTGATGTACAAATGGTCATTTTGTGTTCCTTTAAGACTCTGTTGTCATGCTTCCCCGTGATTGGCTCTGCTGTTTCAGAACGATGAGAGCACTGATGTGACTGGCTGATGACATAGTTTTCAATCACCACACCCTCAATTTACATTCCACCTATTTAACTATTGTTCTGAGGCTGTTAGCTAGCTAAATCGCTAGCAGGTCATTTTGGCCGAACATTCCATATTATTCAACAACTCTGCTGATGCTAGCTTTCACGCCAGCTACATGTGTTAGCAATCGCGAGTTATGTGCACAACAAGATAGGGTAAGCTGACAGGTCGTCAGAGATGATAGGAAGCTCAATTAATTAAATCAACATGTGTAAAAGGCCCATCCGGTCCATCAAGTTACTCTCTATTACAAAAAGAGAGTCGCTGCTTGATGGCTAGAGCTTTGCCAGTGTCGCGCTAACACACACCAGGTGTTTTGAGTTGCAAACATACACGCTTTTCATGAACTGGCTCCAGATTGAACAGCTGTTGCGTAATATCAATTAGGAAAACAAACAAGAAATGCAAGGTAAACATAAGACGTGATCAAAATATGATTACTAAATTGTTTTGAGAAAGATTATAGTAAGGATTTACTTTAGACACTATCTTCTGCTACGCTAAATGTGCGACTGAGACACCATGAAACAGCTCACTTTCTGCTTATCCCAGCTCAGTTTGCTTTGGTTTGCAACAAGATCAGTGGTCAACCATAAAAGTCCAAATATTTATAATAAAGGCAAAGAGGACAGGAACAAAAAGACTGTATATGGTCCCTCTGTTGGGATGAAAATCGGAGATCATAGGGGGAAGGGAGACATGGGGATTTCCCAATGATGCAGGGAGCTAAGTGTCTCATTAAACCTCTGTTACAATCACATCTGGGATCAACTTGCCCAGAGCCGGTGAGGGGTTATTCAGGCATGAGTAAGAAACTGGTCTGAGTCCATCGATGCGAGCGAGATTGCGAGAGACGGGAAAAGAAAAGTTAAAGAAGCATAAGGTTGGGTGTTTTGTTCCTCTCTTCATTCACACAGACGTAGACGTACACACAGAGGCAGGCAGGAATACTGTCTGAACGTGTGTGAGCAGCGAAGGGAAAGTACCCGGCTCAGAGTGGAGCGTTTGTATTTAGTGTTTTGTTGCCCTTGGCTCCTGCTTAGTGCAGGTCAGCACATTTCTCTATGCTGAAATCAACCCTCTGTGGTGTGTGTGTGTGTGTGTGTGTGCGTGTGTGTGCGTGTGTGTGTGTGTGTGTGTGTGTGTGTGTGTGTGTGTGTGTGTGTG
>NW_022280123.1:665945-678503 GCF_004355925.1 Anarrhichthys ocellatus
GTGTGTGTGTGTGTGTGTGTGTGTGTGTGTGTGTGTGTGTGTGTGTGTCCAGTGAATCCCCAGGAAGTTATAAATGCTCTCTCTCTCTCTTTGGCTCTCCTTCCTTCCCTCAGTGCTCTGAAGGGTATGACAGGGCTTCATTGTAAACCAGAGCAGTCACATACATTATCTACAGTAGAGCAGCTTTTAGCCAGGCCTACTGTCACCTACTGCAGATATATGTGTATATATATATATATATGTGTGTATATCCCCTAAAAGTTGCTTAAATCAGTATTGTTATACCATCAACTGATTAAATGATTACGTATAATGTGCACGGGTTGGCTCATAGTGGCGTCTTTCTACGCATTGTTTTTGGTTTTACCTTCCATAACTTTTGGCTCACTCTCACAGCTCTCATCAGCGTCATTCGCAGATGTGGCAGGCTGGAAAAAGCTCCGATAAACCCACTGCCCAGCACCAAATGGCACACAGACAAAGTTAGCGACTAGCTGGTGAACACGGTGAAGTATTTAACAGCTAACGAGTCAGATATTTGACTAACTGGACTTTTTCGGGTGTTCATAAAAAATAAACGCAGCTACAGATGAATGTGGCTGTGTGAATAGTTGTTTGCTAACACGTTTATTACAACACATTCTTAAGACTTGTTCCACTGCCCCCAAGTGGCCAAAACACCAATCAATGCCGCTTTGAGTAAAGTCGCTCGTTGACTCCAAAGAAGTGAAGAAGAGTTTGGTGGCCGGCCTGCGGACAGCATGCTCGACTCAGTCAAAAGAGCCCTGAAGCCCCGCCCCCCATCTCTGCACAGGCCGCTATCGCTTGTGTATTCAAAGTTCATTAATACTGAATGTGTCACATTTCCAAATCGCACCCTCTTCCACACCCTTCGGTTGTATTTTTCCTTAAACATCTAAGCAGTATTTAGCTTGCGGTGGAGCTGATTTGGGATACTATCGGGTCATTGCATAATGTTTCACAAGCTCATCGTAGGTTTTGTATATAAGATCTTAATCTACAAAGCAATGCGAGATAAATCTAGTCGAATTTAAAAAGTACAGTATTTTTCTCTAAACTACATAGTCGAGTAAACGTATAAAGTAGCACAAAACATAAATACTCAGTAAAGTCTAAATACTGCAAAACTATGTTTAAGTGCATTTGAGAAAATCCACTGCGCATAAGACAGACCGGCCACTCCAGTCTGATCTTCCCTCCAGATTTTAAGTCAACTCGCATGAGCTTATTTTAACACGAAGCAGCTGGATGCCGAGTCACTCCAGAGGAAAAATAGTTGAATTAGATTTTCGCAACAATGCAGCGGCACAAACAACACATACAGCACACTGGCCACATCTGTTGGGCCTGTGCAAACCTGCATAATCACCCTATTATATGAGTGCTTTATATGTCTATAAAAACACTGTCAGAATTAACAACAGTTAAACTGGCTGTTGTAGGAGAGGGATGAGGAGTTGTTGTCAGCACACAGTCTGTGTTTTATAGTTTTCAGTTTTCTGTGCTGCTACTAGCAGCGTTCGGGGAGATACACATGCTCTCCCACTTATCTGGAACGTCTCTTAATTTCAGTCCCACACACTCCTCGTTTTTCTGCTACGTTCCTCGTACTCCTTCCACGCTGATTCACGTGAGCTGCTTTTACTTCATGTACCTACAGTTTGACAGAGAGTCGGACTCTCCCTCCCCTCGCACTAACTGTCTGCAGACGGAGCAGAGAGCTGGCAGGTCGGGCGAGCAACATGCGGATGTGGCAGTAGCACACTTAATTGTTTTCAGATTTACGCTGCGTGTGTTTTCTGGTTGCAGCAGGCAAAGGCACATGTTGAGTTCTCCCTCTGAGAAGTAAAAGAGCCGCACACTAATAACCGCAATGTAATCTTTTCATTTTTGTTCTCATGAATCAGCATTTCGAGGGGGTTTCCAGTTGAACTGTATTACAAGTCACAACCTTTATTTAAAAAGAGGGGTAGATACAAACACACTGCATCTACAAACTGGTTTTAAACATAGCGATACGTTCTAATAAAGTAATTTAACATTAGAAATACCAAACTTGTTTAATTCAATACGATAATGATACTTTTTGAGACCCATACTGATCATTTCTGAAATGGGTGTGTGATTTTTCATAATAATGGTCATTTTCAGAAGGAGAAAAAAAAAACATACTCCCAAAGGGAGATCTCATGATCACATGACAATAGATTTGTTATTACTGGCCGATGCCAGTAATAACAAATCTATTACAAAATCAAATAGGAGTACAAGTAATTGTGTGAAATAAAAAAAGTCACATTTTTAGAAAAATACTGTTTGAATAATAAGCCTTGTTACTCGTCTTGCTCGTGGCATTATTTCTCAGAAATTGTGCATTTTGCTGTATTTATTTATGACACTGAGCTGCCGTTTCTCTCCAGCATTCTGTCACACGTTTGACGTGGAAGTATGTGCGCCAGGTTCTGATGTCACATTGGTTTCCACAGTCATGTGACACGGGCCAGCTAAATGTGTCGGGGCTGTTTTGGCACAAATATTATGCAAAAGTAGTGAAACTGTTTGCAAGTGATGCAACCACACACATTTGTATTTATTATCTAAATGTTTTTAAAGGAATTAATACCACATGATTAGCTTGTGAGTGTCAAAGTATTGAGTCATATTTCATATATTATTGGTAATATTTAGGATAATAGGATTGTTATGTCAATGCTTTGCTTTCAGTAAGACATGCAGTAATCTTTGTGCACTTACAGACAAGCTGTAAACACTACAAATATTATCACCTCATAAGTGGATATGATAAACTTTTTAGCAACAAAAAAAGCTAATTGGTTATTTACACATCCAGCAGACACGCAGTGGACTAAGCAAACGGACCAACCATGCGATTTTATGATAGATATGTGATTTCTTAATGGCTAATAAATCCATCTAGAGTTCATGAACTGTTCAGGAAGTGATCTTAAACTCGATCTGTTTATATCAAACTGTGTTGTGCTGTGTTTGTATCCTACTCCATGTACTTTGATCATTTCAGTCTATTACAAAGTGGGACACAGTGATTCCACAGTAATACCTTCTAGAATATCCCCGTACAAGACACTTGTTCTTTCTGCCGTAGCTATATGTTTGTCATAACATGCTGTATGAAACTCGTTTGTAAAAAGCCAGTTTAACCTAAGAACTAAAACGCAACAATGTGTCATTTTTTTCTCCTGGTCCTGTTCGAATGACCCAAAACTACAGGTGTGAAAACTACTAATTGAAGGAGAAGTTATAGGAAAGTACATGCATTTGGGGGATCTGGGATCAGTTCCCGAGGTGTTGTTGAGCAAAGCACTTCAATCCTAATGTCATTCTGAGCATCAGTTCGTCCAACAGTAAAAACAAACCAAAAAAAACGCGGCTCCAGGTTTGTGTTTGGATGTCAACTGTTTCTCCCTACAACTGCTCCTCGAGAACGTTGCTATAAATACGAGCGTCCTCTCAGTGGACGAGCCTGGTTAAGTGGCGGTTTGTGTCAGCACCGTGCCGGTCCTGGAGAGACTGTTACTCAGTGTTCCAGTTTGTTTCAAGCTCTGACAACACGCAGAATTCCCTCTGTGTTTTTTTTCTGCAGTCGACCCATCTGTGAGCGAAGACATACCACCTTGAGGTCACCGTTATATATCGGTACCGCACATGCTCCAGTGTGCAAACAAGCTGTCCTCGGGGCTGAGGAGTTAACGCTGTATCTACTTGACCTCCGCTCTGTGGTTTTAACCTCCCTTTTACTGAATGCTCTCTCACCCCTGCTCTCCAGAGCCAGACCAGAGAGGCCGGCACAGTCTCAGGGGTCACCGTGGGACGACGAGACCGAGCGGTCAGCCAGGAGCTCACCCCTCCTCACCCAGACCTCCCTCCCCCTCCCCCTCCTCCACCACCACCACCTCCTCCTACTCATCTGCCTCCTCCTCTACCTGCTGGGCAGGTCCAGGAAGCAGCAGCACCAACCAAGAACCACACCAAAAGTACTTTCTACTTTTTCTTCATCTAATTGTCTCTCTGTCTGACTTATACTGTGTGTGTGTGTGTGTGTGTGTGTGTGTGTGTGTGTGTGTGTGTGTGCGTGCGTGCGTGCGTGCGTGCGTGCGTGCGTGCGTGCGTGCGTGCGTGTATGACCTCACTTCCAGCCTCCGTCTGTGCATGTCGGCATGAAGCGTGTGTGTCAAGTTATACACCCAGTTAAGCCCCATTGAACAAGATGTGGCATGTTGACACATCTGAACACTACAACTAAGCTTAAAGAATGCTGCCCTAAGGCTCAGGTGTGTGTGTGTGTGTGTGTGTGGGACACTTAAGTCACGTGTGTGTGTGGGACACTTAACACTTATGCACGTGATTTCAGGCTCAGCAATCCTTTTTGTAATAAAACTCAGGGAACTGCCTCGATATTGTCTTCAAGTGTGATAAATCAACCTATTGTCATACATTCTACAGCACATCCCCATCTGAAATGAAAATAATTAAACATACATTTTTTTTCTATTTTTTATTATAATATCAGTAATTTAATATTGATCAGGTAAGTTTTAAGCTAATGCTAGATTTTGAGCTAACGTATTAGCAAACCATTAGCATATGTGCATAACCAGCAGACATGGAGCAAAATGAGCTGTCCTTTGGAGGTGTGTTTGTGTCCGTGTCACAATCATAAGACCAATATTCCCTCTCCTTTTTGCTCTGTTTTGATCTCCACCAACTGTTGATCTTTAGCTGCTCAATGCAAGTCGCCGACTTTGTCTTTATTTGTTGTTGAATAGCTAGCTTGAAGTAGATTTATCAGAGCTTTTTTATTCAAAGCAGCTTGTTGTTGCTGCCGGAAACAAGGTTGAATCAATGTAGGTGGTAGTTATAGTTAAAACAATGTGCGGTATAACCAAAACATTGTGCTAAAAGAGGGAGAGTATGGGGATCATTCTCATTCTTTCATAACTGTGAATGCAGCATAGTACACACTGATTCACTGTCAATAAAAATACATTGTTTAATGGAACACAGTTGTGTCTGGGGCTGCACCCGAGTCAGATTATACTTTTTTGATTGGCTGTTCTATACAAAGATTCAACTGTTTTTTTTTTTTCTTTTCATAAGACTATTTGGAAATCAGCAAATCCATTTGCGTGAGTTTCAGTAATGATTTCGACCACATTAACGTATTCTAATGTGACCTGCCACAGTTTCATAATGAGCTGAACATAATTTTTTACACTTTTCAAACGGTGGGATCTGTGCAGTCTGCCCGGGAGAATTTAACTCTGGAGCTCAGGGACGGCCGCTCCGTGTGAGAGGAGGACATTTCAACCGGCTCGAGGTAGACTTGGAAAGGCCTGGGGGGGAAAGTGGCTCCAGCCGTGAGTTTTGCAGCACCCCTCTCCCGGACCTGGCCTAGTGCTCGCTGCAACCTCACTGCCCACGGGGCAGATGGGCCTCAGTGCGTCAGCGCTGATTTTGGCAATCCACCCAAACTGTCTTGAAACACGGACCCCGTCTCGTTTACATGTTTCGTGGGTGTGACTTTTTTTGTCGTGTCGTCACCATCCACATCTATCGTGGGGCGACTGTGGTTCAGCGGTAGAGCCCACAGGTCATCGTTCAATCAGAGACACTCTCCCTCTGTGTGTGTTCTTATCAGAGCTTCTCTGTGCTGTGTTTGCATGGCTGGGCAGACCCTGCGTGTCTTTTAGTGCACGTTCGTGCATGGTGAGCGCGGCCCCACTGGTTAGCTCGCGGCCGCCGCTCTCCACCGCTCTTGTATGAGGTTTACAGCTGATAACGACAGCGTCATTGTGGAACCGCGGCGCTCACCGTCCAGCTCCCCCTCTGGTAAACAACTGTTAGCTCTGTCAGCACTTTTTCCGTAGTTGGCACTGTTGGTGCCTTTAGCTGTGAGCCACCGGCTCAGCCGTCGCCATGTTGAGAGCTGTTGAGAGGCAATAGAAATGCTCCCAATTCTCCGTTCTGAGTCACAGTCACACTGAACTATTGGTCTTCATAAGACCATTTGATAACCTGGGATATTTTCCATTATCATTCATTAGAAATCAATCGGTCAGGGACCAGCTGGTGTCTCTGGGTGGACAATATGTGGTTTTAGTGAGGGCGAGCCTCTCCAGTCTGTTATTGTCTTGGCCCCCTGCCTCTGTCTGTAACACAATACTCAACTATCTCACTACCTCATGGTCACACCACTTAGCTGTCACCAGCATAAATCACACACACACACACACACACACACACACACACACACACACACACACAGGGTTGTATTCAGGATGCACAAACGCATTAAGCACAAATGCAGAGAAGCGTTCCAACACACACACACTCCCACAGGTACACACAATTAAGTTTATATGCCATGCCCTACCATTTTCCCTGTGTGTGTTTAAAGTTTTTGCCAATGGGCCACACCTCGTGTTGGTTTTACAACGTGTTTTGGCACACACACAAACTGCTCCCTCCAGCTGGGGACGGAGTGCCTACCTCAAGCGAAGGAGTTTAAGTATCTCGGGGTCTTGTTCACGAGTGAGGGTAAGATGGAGCGGGAGATCGACAGGCGGATCGGTGCGGCTGCAGCAGTAAAGCAGGCGCTGCACCGGACCGTCTTGGTGAAGAGGGAGCTGAGCCGGAAGGCAAAGCTCTCAATTTACCACTCGGTCTACGTTCCTACCCTCACCTATGGTCACGAACTCTGGGTCGTGACCGAAAGGACAAGGTCGCGGCTACAAGCGGCCGAAATGAGTTTCCTCCGTAGGGTGGCCGGGCTCAGCCTTAGAGATAGGGTAAGGAGCTCGGTCATCAGGAGGGAACTTGGAGTCGAGCCGCTACTGCTTCGCGTCGAAAGGAGTCAGCTGAGGTGGTTCGGGCATCTAATTAGAATGCCTCCTGGACGCCTCCCACTGGAGGTTTTCCAGGCACGTCCAACTGGGAAGAGACCCCGGGGAAGACCCAGAACACGCTGGACAGATTACATCTCCCAGCTGGCCTGGGAACGCCTCGGGATCCCCCAGAATGAGCTGGAACGTGTTGCCGGTGAGAGGGAGGTCTGGGTCGGCCTGCTTGGCCTGCTGCCACCGCGACCCGACCCCGGATAAGCGGTGGAAAATGGATGGATGGATGGATGGATATAAACTGTAGACACACGGCAACATGAGGGACGCTTATCAAGATACAATATTATCTCTCTCTGAGATGATTGAAACTCTTCTTTTGATGACGTGATGCACACACACTCCTGGACTTCATAAAGTGTGTGTGTGTGTGTGTGTGTGTGTGTGTGTGTGTGTGTGTGTGTGTGTGGCAGCTTAGATTAGTGTGAATGGCAGGCGGCATTTAGAGCCTTCCACAGCTGCTGCCCAACAGGCACAGAGCAAGGTGTTGAGGGATGTTTGTGTGTGTGTGTGTGTGTGTGTGTGTGTGCGTGTGCTGAGAGCGACTCCTCTCTCTTTCCTCCTTTATCCCCCTCTGTGTTCGTCTCCTCCTTCTCCCAAGCCCATCCCTCCCCTGCTGCTTGTACGTCCCGCCTCACGTGCTTTGACAGCCTAATATGTGGAAATCTATGCCTGGAGGAATACCTGAAACACACCCATCTATTGAGCGCTCCCCACCATTTCAACTCAGTCTCACTTGCTCACTAATGACATGGATCTAATGGCAGTGGAGCAGCCCTAACCTGCCTTTGCACCTGAGGCATGCATTCAGACATAAATCTGACTGCAAATTGTCTTAAAGTGCCAGTCCCAGTGCTTAAGATGAAATCTTCAAATAGACCAAAACACAAAAATATTCCATTTACAATGACATAACAGATAAAAAAAACAAATCCTTACATTTAAGAAACTGGAACAGTTGATTATTTGGCACTTTGCCTTGATAATGACTGAATTAAATTAGTAATATATATACTGACAGCTGCCCTCCATCTTTAAGTGGTTAAAATGCATGGAGTTTGGGGGAAGGAGAGTTATTTTGCAACATAGTGCAGGAATGAAATCTCAGCACCCGGAGAAGTAATCGACATGGAGTCACTGCAGATGGTCGACACTCCCACCAACCTCATGCACAGTGTACACTGCAGTGGACTGGCCAGCTCACATCGCAGTCAGTGTATTTACACTCGATGATATGATTAAACTTACTGGTTTTGTCCTCACATCATTTCTTGCTTATGAGAGTTGGCCCCAAGTTTAAATTCCTTCTGGCCATTCAAACTAATCAACTCTAAATGACTGATGTGTTGAAGCAACCGTCTCAAACGTGTGAAGTGTGGTTGATCATCGGTGAAACGATCTGTGCCTCTTTCAGGGCTGATTGAGAGGGTGGTGCTGAGAGGAGTGACCCACCCGTCTGAAGACACCAGTGAATATGTGCTCGAGGTGGGTCCAGTGTAAACACAGACGCTTGCTCGCTTTTCCAAATGCTCTCTATTCATCTCATCATGTTTTTATCCTTTTCCTTTCACCCTACTACCTTCACCTTTCCCCTCTCCTCCTCACTTCCTCCTTTCCTCTCCCTCCTCCAGGCCAGCTGGTCAGATGGTCTCATGTCATCCGTTGTCAGAACTCGGCAGGAGGTGATGGAACTGCTGACCCAGGTCAGTACCACCACTGAAACACAGTTTGGTGATGATAATCTCAGGCTACACTCAAGTAGTAAAAGTTCTTCAGCTTTGTTTATTCTACAGATTGACCTTTTACGAGTGTAAAAAGCCTGTACAATTCTGAATGAATGTATGAGTCACTTTCCTCTCTGTTTCTTCTCTTCTTAATTACGGTAAACAGACATTTGATCTTGATAATGTGAAGTATTAAACTGTTTGAACAGTCAGGTTTTATAGAGATGAATAGCTCGATATCATCTGCATAGAAAAGTAATACTGTATTTCAATGCGATTAGTGTAATATGTTTTTTTTTTTCTCTCTAAGCTGTCACAAGCATTTCCTGATGACGCACTGGAGAAATTCTTCCCTCAGTCCATAGAGCTGGACCCCAGGTTAGTCACCCCCCCCCCCCCCCCTCTTCCTGTTTATTTTAGTTGTTTCATCATGAAGAATTGTGTTCCAGCTGAGCAAAGTTAGGGGATTTGCAAGAATTCTAGAATTCTTTCAGGAAGACGTAACAGTTTACCGTTCCTTATAAATCATTTTGCAAAGCAAAGTTTTTGAATAATGGAAACTCTGGACTGTTTACATCTATGTTTGTTTGCTACATGTCTCTTCTCCACTGCATTTTGTCGCTGCCTGTGAACATCACTTTGTTTTCTTGCTAGTTGTCCGGCTAGCAAGCAAGAAAAGTGATGTTCACTGGCAGAGACAACTTAAGAGAGCCAAACTGTTACAATATCCTGCTTCTGCTGAACGATTGGAAAGCAGTGAGTTTAGTAAAGTCAAAGTCAGGTCAAGAATTGTTTTTTCTGTACCGTAGCAAAGCCTCCTTTACCCACTCACTATGGTGACGTAATCTATAGGTCCGCCTCCAACAATCTTCTAAATATAGTAGATGTCATCTACCATACCGCCATCCGCTTTGTCACCGGTGCTCCTTCCAACACTCATCACTGCAGCCTGTACTGTGTAGTCAACTGGCCATCACTCAATACCCGCAGATTAATCCACTGGGATCAGTTCATCTATAAAACTCATCATTGGTAAAACCCCCACTTATCTCCACTCTCTACTCATCATCTCCAACAGTAACCGTAATTTACGCTCTAGCAATTTCATCAACATGGTCATTCCAAAAGTCCGCACCGCCTTCGGTTGTTTCTCATTCCAGTTCACTGCTTCCAAGCGACTGGAATGAGTTGCAAAAGAAGCTAAAACTCCGCACCCTAATTCAATTACCCTCCTTCAATAACTCATTACAAACGATAGTCTCTGATCACTGCAACTGTTTCTGAGTTTGCCTCCTGTTTTTTACATATTGTACATATTATAATGTTCACATTTTTGTGTGACATTGATTGAGATGTTTCTATGTTTTATTTGTTTGTAACAACTTGCCTCTTGTTGCTGCCATTTTGGCCAGGTTGTCATTGAAAATGAGAACTGGTTCTCAATTGACTTATCTGGTTAGATAAAGGTAAAATAAATAAATACTAAAAATGAGGGCTGGGTATCGTTTATAGAATTACGATGCCAGTACCAATACCAGTACCTTTTTAAAGTGATACCAATAGAGTACTTAATTTGATCCCCATCATGTGAACAAAAGCTGTGTGTGTGTGTCCCACTCGGCACAGCGCCCATACAGCAGTGACCGCTGATAACGCTGTCCCCCAACCCACGATGGTGGGGGCGCATTGTTGTGGAAGCGTGATGTCCACCATGCTGTTTCCCCCCCCAGGTTAAAACTGTTAGCTCTATCAGCACTGTTTCTATTGTTAGTTTGCGCTGTTAGTGCGGGTCGCACTGTTAGCACCGCTAGTTTCTAGCCGCCGGCTAAGACATCTCCTAGTTCAGAGCTGTGTGCAGGCAGGAAATCCTGGCTGTATGGTTTGTAGCTGACACATTAAATCGAAGAACTCTTGCAGTGATTGGCCGCGACCAAAATCATTTTAATAGTCACATTTTTCTAGATCAAAAAGGTTTGAATGCAGATGTTGTTTGACTGGAGAAATGTTGATACCGGGTTATTTTGTTCGATACCTTAAAGGTATAGAGTACCGATACCCAGCCCTACTTAGGATATGTTTAAATCAATCAATCAATCTACATCCTCAACACAAACAACAGCATTGTTATGGTATCTCATGCTCTTTTTCTTGTTGTTACTATGTTGAGCTAATTCTTAACTGCACCTCCATGATGCAGCTAGATGTGACGTAGCATCTCTCCTGCTATCTTTGCCCTCCCTGTGTCCGTCTGACTCCCTGTCTGTCCCCCTGCTGTCCCGTCTCTCTGCCTGCGCCCAGGTGTCTGACAGCGCTGCCCTGCCATGTCCTCCAGCACCACAGCGTCCAGCTGTTCTTCACCTCCACCAGGCCTCTCTCACCCAACTGTCCTGCCTCCCTCCCCTTGACCCTCCCTCCATTATCCTCCTCCCTTCCCATGGCTCCTGTATCCCAGACGTGTCCGTTCACCTCCTGTTCTAGTAAGTCTTTATTTAGTTTTATTGTCAAAAATATCTTTTTTTCTTGAATATTTGGATCGTTCCTCTTCTTTTTTTTTTAATGTAGAAAAATAGATTACATGTAGCAGAAAACATCGGATAGGTTGAAACCGCAAATATCATGAATGTGTGGTGTGTGTGTGTGTGTGTGAAGGTCTCTAGAAAACCAGTAGGGGTATCAAACAGGAGATCCCTATTCTTAGATGCAAGGAAAGAAAGGTGCCAAAAGGGACGGGGCAAGATGAAAGACTACATGTTTGGTTTTCAGTGTTGGAGAAGAGAGAGAGTGGGGTGAAAAAAGGAGGTAATGGAAAGGACATGGCCGTGAGTGTATGTCTTGGTTGGTGGCAGTGTAGAGGTGAGGCTGCAGGCAGGGTTTTCATTTTGGGATCTGGAGGTGTTGGAGGGGAGAGGACGGGGTCTATTTTAGTCTGGTGTGGGAATTCAGCATGGCATGTTTGTGTTGGGAGGCCTACAGTGTGGTGACCTAATGTTGGTGTGTGTGTGTGTTTGTTTGATTCTATGAGTGTGACTTCATCCCAGAGAGTATTTATAGCCGTCAGTGCAGCGTATATGCTTGTACTTTTGCATGTTTCTACCTGTGTGTGTGTGTTTGGTGTGTGTGTATATGCATGTCTCAGACTCGCGTAAGACCCCAGGGAAACCAGGCTAATATGAATCTGACTAACTGAGCTGTAATTTCCTTCACGAACACACAGCGTTCTTGCACCCCCCCGGCACAATATACGACAGTCTATATTCCTCACAAGCTTGATATGAGGCTCTGATATCACGTTTATTGCACTGAACACATGGGTAATGGGTTTATATCATACACAGCAGACACAGATGAGCAAGCCTGAAAGCTTTTAATATCACATTGATTAACCTTGCATGGACACCAGCATTAATAAAGCATGAAAGCAGCACATGAATGTCATTTTGCTGTTGAACATTTTTGCTGAGGATTTAGGATTAGCAATACTGTGATTCTGACCTCACAGTCTTTATCAGGGCAGAAATAATAACAAAGATTGATTTTGCCTTGTACATGACTGTATTTAAATGTTACATACAACAGAGGTTGATAGTATTCCATCACATATTAAATGGCTCCCCACGGTCTCCCCACAGTAACACGTGTCGCTCATTATACAACGACCTCAAACAACACTATCAGCAGGTTACAACATGTATCACTATTGTCTGTGAAGTATCTTATTTAATTTATTCAGCATAAATACCAAGAATTCCACCAAAAGAAGGGCTATTCTTTATTGCATGGATTGTGCTGCCTTGCAGTATATGTCACAGAAATGACATATATATATGTCAGATGTCAGATGTCTATATCTATATCTATATATATATATATATATATAT
>NW_022280123.1:678903-696861 GCF_004355925.1 Anarrhichthys ocellatus
ATATATCATGTGGCTGGGGGTCAAAACTTTCCACTTCCATGAGGAAAATAACTCCTTTATGGATTTGAGGAATGGAGAGTAAGGTGGAAGGGAAAGTGACTCCATCCTATGCTGGGCTTTAAACCAGTGTGTGACTGGGAGAGAGCATTTCAGCTAGGACTGCCCCTTCTTAGTCAACTAATAGCTTGTTTTGGTCTTAGTAGACTAAGATTTCTTTCGTCAATCAGTCATTTTTCTTTATTTTTGTTTTTAGGACTTATCTCCAAGACAATTATGAGCATATCTCTGGTATACACACATGATTTAAAGTGGTGCTTTTGTGTGATTCTTTGTGGAGAAACTCAGTTTTACAAAATCGTATGAGCATTAGTGGTCAGCCCTGATTAAAACTTCCCCCCTTTCCTCACCTTTTACTTTGTTAAAGTCATTTATAATGTTTTTTTATTCATAAAAAACAGACAATTGCTTCCTTGTTGTTCCTTCAAACGACTGGATTCATTCAAGTTTCTCCCCAACACTACATTTTACGAGATTACACGTGAACACATCATGATAGCATTATAATTTACCTTCACCCAATACTCATTTTCACTGAACAGAGCCTGAACTCATTATAATGTAGCCGAATGGAACCTTCGTTCTCCTGTCAATTTAACCACGGCCTGGTTGTTTACAATGTAACATATCAGAGATCAGCGACTAGAAAGCATAAACGATGTCCTGATCACATATTTTACAGAATATGGACGGATAAATATCGCCAGTAATTATTTCACACTGTGATGGTTAAAGTTAAACTGTGTCATTGATCCACGGTCCACACGCATGTCGAACCGTGAGGGGGGGTCCGTACGGATCACGGGTCGACAGTGGTCCGTTACACTGCTAGTTGTGATGCTCTGATTAACTCACTGAGTAATGCATTGCCTCACTTGATACAGATGTTTTTTTTATTTTGTGTGCGTTGCCAGATGTTGAGGCCGAGGCTGAGATTGTGTCACATTGAAAACACTGTGAATGAAAGGCCTAAAGATACCGGCGTCTAACTGTTGGTTTCTTTCAAACGAGCAGCATCTGGGTTTTACTCACTCGATCACTTGAGTTTTTTAAAAGCAGTTTGGTGACGATGATGATGGAGACAACGATGAAGGTCTTTTTGTTTGCTCTCTGTCCCTCAGAACTTGGCTGTGTGGTTCAGCTCAGAGGAGCCAACAGGTGAGTTTCCTTTCTCTCTTCGTCTTTCTGTCATTCATCATCATCATCACCTTCGCCTCCTCTTACTGTATGTCCTCTCTCAGGGCGGTATACAGAGTGGCCAGCGTCCAGCCCGTCATCAGCACCCACAGCTCTGTCTTGACTCGCCCCTCTCCTCACCTCTCCTCCCTCCCTCCTCCTCTTCCTCCCCCCATTCCGCATCCCCAGCTGTCCTCCCTCCCTCACCCCGTGCCAGCCCTGCCCACCCAGTGCTCCTTGGCTGGTGGATGCGATCCCTCCTCCCAGCCACATCCCCAGCACAGTCAGTCCCACTCATACTCTCAGCTCCACCTTCATCCCCAAACCGGCGGTCAGTCCAGCGGTCCGCCTCAGTCCCCGCACCTGTCCCATCCCCAGCCGACGTCCCACTCACATTCCCAATCCCTTTCGTACCCCCAGTCCCATTCCCTGTCACGTTCCCAGTCCCACTCACAGGCACCATGCCAGTCCCAGCCCAACACCGCGGAGCAGAACGGCATCCTGGACTGGCTCCGCAGGCTTCGGCTCCACAAGTATTACCCCGTCTTCAAACAGCTCACCATGGAGGAGGTGGGTGGGCTTTAGATGCTGTGATGCCATTTATTTAAGGTGTTTTACAGGAAACAGCAAGTATGCACAATCACTCACTTAAATCGATATTTCAGGCTGCATGTCATGTGTAAGCTTTTTACACTCGGATAAACCAGTATGTCTGCTTTTCTTAAACACGTGTACTTTTCCCGCGTCACCTTCAGTTTTTAGCGCTGACGGAGGAGGACCTGAACAAGTACGACCTGACCCAAGGAGCAAAGAAGAAGCTCAAGACTCAACTAGAGCTACAAAAGACCCAACTAGAGATACAAAAGTCAGTAGAGTGAGCTGCTGGTATATAAGTGAACACTGTGTTTGGTATATTTTCACCGCTTTTGAATCTTGCCATCAGACAGCCCTTTCTGACAGGGAACCGAAGCCGTTATCTGTGCTCTCTTCAAACTCACAAGACCCCTTTGACAAAATTTTAGCAGACCAGCAATTCCTGTGTTCTGTGAGGTACAATTACAGTTTTTGTCAAATATATAGTCCCATATAGTGAAGTTGCTGAATTCAGTATGGCTGCACCGCTGATGGCAAGCGATGTGTGTGGTGATGTTAACATGAGGCTCGTTGGAGTTAATTTGCCGTTTTTGCATTGCAGATCTTTGTGGCGATGCACAGTTAGCAGACGCTTTGTCCTATTAACGATTAACAGACAGACCGATCAGCCGCTGATTTGGAAGGCGAGTATACAGCAGTAACGGTCCATACAGCGTCAATGGTTAACCAGCTGTGAGTAGGCCGGAGAGATTAGATATACTCATGAGAAGATAACCAACACAAACTCACGCAAAGCCACAAAAACATTTGGAACTGGGAAGCAAATGCGTCCACATGCTCCGACTCTCTCACTTAAACAAACACACACACACACACACACATCCGGCGCACACACACACCTGGGTTTTTCCCACGTGAACCTGCTTTAATTATCTCTTGATCGTGTTTCCGATCCCCAGAATGAACAGGTTTCCATGAGGCAAGAAGGTAGGGTCAAGGGTCAAGTTAACACACTAATTTATCATCCGTGAATGTCCTATTGTCCTTTTATGTTGGTGGTCTATTAAAGCCCATCAAAACTTGTTACAGTAAATATTTATTACTGAACAAGCAACAGTTCGTCATCAGGTATGTGTGTGTGTGTGTGTGTGTGTGTGTGTGTGTGTGTGTGTGTGTGTGAATGCTTAAACAAGACACAGAAAATGGAAAGTTGCTGCAGTGGTTTTCCATGAGACGGTCTTGATGGGTTGGCAGATGTGTTTGTAGAGGAGCAGTTGAGATGCTGAGGAGCATGTTGAATGGATAATGTCTCCCCCTGGTGGAGATAAGTGCGGATTTAGGTTTCCGACATAACCTGCGACCTGTTAAGGAGACAATCATTTTAAATGTATGGTATTTAGGACATTTTGTTCTGTTCCAGTCTAGAAGAAAAGGTCCCTCAATGAAATGAACATTCCTTTAAAAACAGCAAAAGTCTTAACTTATTTATGATAGGAATAAGCTTCTTAAAATAAATGGGATGTACGTAAAACAGGATGAGCCACAGGATGCATGTCTCACACCTCTCTGCCTGTGTGTGTCCTCGGCAGGGAGATGCAGATGAAGAAGCGGCCCTGCAGCGGTATCGCCAGGGTGACGCCCTCCAGTCACATGGGACCCTCAACACATCCCACCTCCACCGCAGGTAATGCAGCCGCTCTGTTTCGGGCTATCTCTGCTCATTTGCCTTTATTCACATATGAGTTGACAGTGTTTCAAAATGATTCATTTGAACGCGATTCAAATGTGTCTTGTGTCCAGCGGTGTGAGGCAGTGTTTGCACTGGGCAGCTCCCAGAGTGAATGGATGGATTCGTACAACTGTGAGACGGTCACAATGCTGAGTTTAAAACATCCTATAACGTCGGTGTATTGGAATATGTTTCAGGAGAGCTGCGAGTGGAGGTGGACGCTGTGCCGCACCATCACCCCGTCTCGACAGACAGCAGCTCGTCCTCAGGCTACTCCAGCTCTCCCTGCTCCCCCCGAACGCCACTCTGCTGTGACTACACCTTCGACAGGACCAGAGACATTCACAGGCGTACGTTTTCTCACAGAACTACTGAATTATCACGGAGGGATAGTCCTCGGAAAAAGGACAGAGGCCGGATCAAATTCTTGAATGCAGCAGCTTGAAAGTGGTGTTAGTGACAACTGAGTGATATTTCCCTTTGTATTACAACACCAAATTAGCATTGAAATATTCTACTTCGAAAACCGTCAGTGTCTGAATTTGCAAGTTCGATTTCTCCTCTTTGAGAGTTCCAGCAGGTAATTTCATGTTGTGCAATAGTTTCAGGTGCAAATTCTGACAAAAAATTCTGTTAAAATTGTTTTAACGATGTCAACCGCTCTGAGGCCCAACTGATCAGAAAGAAATATTTTTGAGATTGTGTACTTTTTGTTGATACCTAACTTAACTTATACTGTTGAGATATGACATTCAGTTCCAACAGATTTGTACACACACACATTGGCATGGCAAATCACTTTAAACACACCACCGTTTCTGTGTTCCAGGTGTGTCGGGTCTGGACGCAGCAGGAGGGGGTCCAGAGAAGGACCGGTCCTGTCTCTTCATCCTGAACTCCAGTGGCCCGACAGGCTCCAGTCGCCCCACAGCCCAGGTCCTGCCTGTCCAAACCGACCCAGCCCCTCTTCACCCTCCCTCATGCTCCTCCCACCTCCCCCTCGGCCTCCCGCAGTCTCCTTACCACCCGCAGGCCAGTTACCCCCAGACCCTGCTCTCCCCGGTCTCAAACCCAGCACGCATCCAGAGTTCCCCCCGTAAGCCCAGGCCCCCTCCGCTGTGCACAGAGGACAGGACTAAGCCGCTGGGCTCGGGCCCACCTGTAGTTGGGGCAGGCTTCCCGTCGGGGCTCAGTGTGGGGATGGGGGTGAGGCTGGAGAGCCTGTTCCCTGGGCTGAACATGGACGGCTCTTCCTCACTCCAGGACTCGCTGGTTTGCCGCGGCCTGGCGGGAGCTGCCGTGGGTCTCATGGTGGAGACCAGTTCTGCTCTAACCTCCACCTCCAACAGCCTCCACCACGTCTCTCACCCCCCACTGCACTTCCATCTCTCGTCCTCTTCATCCCCTTCTCCATCTGGATACTACTCCTACCCACCTACTTCTTTCTCCTCTTCCTGTCCCTCCACAAAATCTGGCAGCTCCAGTAGTAGTGGTGGTGGTGGTGGTGGCGGCTTTGTTCCCATGGCAACCGCAAGCAGTGTTCCCGTGGCTGCGGTGCCCGGCAACACGTACTTCCCGGCCCAGCCTCCCTCTAGCCCCTCCCCTTCCCCCTCCACTGGCTCTTCATTGGATCACGGTTCAGGTCAGACCGCCTCCATGTGTGTCTGCAGCTCCTGCGGTTGTCGGGGTAACTGTGGCGCCTACGGGGCGTTGCCTGGATACGCGGCGGCCGGCTACTTGCAGCCGTTCAGCCCCTCCCTCTTCACCCTCGGTCCTCTGCTCCACCTCAGCCCCCTGATCGCCTCGTCCAGCGCCGCCGGCAACGGAGCCACGCCCTTCTCCTACCCGATGATGCTGCCTCCGCCCCTCTACCGCCAGAGCCCTGTGTCACATGACCAGCAGCAGGGCTTTGCCTTCTACCAGCCTCACGGCATCGTGGGGAATGGAGGCCAGAAGCGGGCCGCAGGTAACGTGTCCTGTTATAACTGCGGTGCCAACGGACACAGAGCAGAGGAATGCAAACAGCCGGCCATGGATTCAGCACAGCAAGGTGAGTGAACGAAGGAAGGGAACTAGTTGTTGATTCAATATTAATCAAATAAAGTTCCATTATAGAATATCATTATTAATGTTAATTATTGTAATTTCAAATTAGCAAATGTAATATTTCTTTCTCATACATGCTCATGTTGTCAAATAGATGGTATTTATATTCCCAGTTGTATGAGTACAAAACAAAGAATGTGTTATTCTTATTATGTAATTACCCCCAGAAATCCACACTATCAATAAATGGCACTGTTGTTTAGACTTCAACCTTTTGTCTGGACGTGAGAGATTATTTTTGTGAGTTTACTAGACTTGGAGATTGATCTTTGTTTATTTCCTAAAAAACTACATTTCCCATAAGCGCTTGACTTTCTTTCTCTAACACTGTGACGCATTTTGCATTTATGTTTTATCTTGTACAGCTCTACTTCACATTCTGTAATTGCTAAATATATTCATACAAAGTTTTATGGCAGCATTTTCAACAACTTTTTGGGATTCTTACAGACAAAGAAAGAATTCAATTCAATGTGGCTTTTGAAACAATGTTTTTATATGTAGTGCAACCAACAATCTATCCAAAAATACATAAGAATAGGCAGATTTCTAGAGCTGCAACGATTAATCGATGAATTGTAAACTATTACATTAATCGCCAACTATTTTGATAATCGATTAATTGGTTTGACTAAAGAAAAAAAACTCAATCTTCTGATTCCAACCAATATTTTCTGGCTTCGCAACTCCTCTATGACAGTAAACCAAATAGCTTTGAGTTGGGTACAAAACAAGATATTTGAGGACGTCATCTTGGGCTTTGTGAAAGATTACTCGCCAATGAAAATAACTGATAGTTACGGCCGTGCTGTTTTTCATCGGGCAAAGAGGGTTTGACTGTAGCTCAAGCATGTACGATTTGGGCGCTGCCAGAGCTTCAACACTGCAACTGTATTTCTCTGTTGTGTTTCACAGGGACATTTCGACTGAAGTACACTCCTCACTCTGACAGTAAGGACTCGGGGGACTAACCAGCGGTGTGGATTTGAACTGTCATACTCCTGACACAACTGTACCTCATGTTCCTGCTGAAGCCGGCAGGCGGCCGCCGCAGACAGCCCGCCTTGGGGGACGACGAGGCAACGCGAGTCTGTTCAAAAGACCGGAGGACTGGAGGAGCGGACCCATTGCCTCTATCGGAACTCTTTCTACAGAGAGATGAGAGGAGGACGGAAAAGAAACTGATTGGTGAGAAGAGGGGAGCGCTTGTCGTGGCCCGTTTTTTTTTTTTTTGGTCAGATTAGCTTTCATCCTTCCTCGGTTCTCCACGAATACAAAGCCGGAGATTTGTAAACTCTGCCTCGCTTCATTTCAGAGACGTGGCCGGAACTCTGCCTGTCATGTTACCCATGGTGCAGCAGTACAACCGTACATCTCAAAATCTGCCTCCCAGCTGAATGACTCAACATTTATTCTCGTGTAGGTGGTTCACAAACCAAAGGCACAGCACTCCAGTATCCTAACAACGTCCTGGGCACTGAGGCAAGTTCACTTCTAGTCTCAAATCGTGCCCTTATCCTGACGGACAGGACACCTTGGATGTATGCCCAGCACCACTGTTGTCTTCCCTTTTGATTCAACGTGCTGGTATATTGACACTTTAAAAAATAGCTGTTTTGTACAGTAGAGTCCAGTTGCAAGAGCTGTGTTCCAGTTCGTGCTGCATATTATTTATAGAGAGTATATACTGATGTTTAGAGTATATTGTTTTTGCAGCTAGAAGTCAACCAAAATGTTTTTTCATTTTATTCCAACAGGAAATGTTGCAATACACGTGCTCTGAGCAAAGTCCGACTTTAGAGCACAACTGCCAATTAAAGTCCTCAAAGAGAAGCTTAACGATCCCTTGCAATTGCATTTCTTTGCAGCTGTGAGCAGTTCCTGTACTTCCTTTGAGCATTGGATTGTGGGAGAATTGTGTCCATCAAAAGCACACGATTTTGAGTATACTGTACACACTACATACTCAAAACCTGCTGAAGATTAAGGTTTGCCGTTAGTATTTGGGACCTTTCGGCTGTATCGCTTTCTTGCACATTCTCCTAGAAGGCAAGTTAAAAAAAGAGAAAAAAACAGTCACTTTAAGGTACCCTGTGGTACCTTTTTTTTTTAACCACTTATAGTACTACAGAGCTCAACAGTGAGTGTTTGCGGGGACATGAATGACCCATTTATGATCGTGTTTTTGAGGTATCCTATTTCAATGTTTGATCGTGTAAACGCCATATACCGTTTCTAGAAACCGGGACAAGCCCTTATCCTGTTTATGAGACAAATATGCTAACTGGAGTACTCCGAAAGAAACCGGCATACTGGAAAAGAAAAGTAAAGCAGCTAAAACATGGCATTTATACGAACCGTATCCCGGTTATCGTGCGCCGCCGAATATCTGCGCTAGTGCGGCTCGGGCCAAGTGATGTAACAGAAATGCAGTTGATGGCAGCAGAGAAAGCGCCTCACTTCAGGAGCGACGAAGAAACAAGTTTGTCTTTCGGTGATAAAAAGGGGCGTGTTTATCATATATACAGGGATATGAATAACCTGATTGGTCTGTGCTAGATATGATAATAATAACTGAGATAATCCTCATGAATGGACAATCAATGTCCATGTAAACACAGTCACTGTCTTGTTGAACAGCTCCGGTTTCGGAAGTGAAATTCACATTCATTCACTCAATGGATGTTTCAGAAAATTCTGATGAAAAGAGTTTTAAACTTGAGAGAAAACCAACCAACTACGACGTGAATCATGGCCAAAAAACGTACATTATTATTTTAAGAGTGAAGGAACTATTCATTCCATAAAACCATTGGGAATGGCGCTCGTCACCTTTGGAAACTCACCGAAAGCTTTTAAGCTAACCATGGTTGATCTAAATTGAAGATAGATTTAGTTTACCACAATGTTACTTCTCCATGACATTGCAAATAAACAATATCATACAGACTTGTGGCTTCTACAGGAGCATCTGCATCACGATGTCATAGCTCCTGTCTCAGTCTACCTGGGATGGTTACGATATTATAATCTAATAATCAAAGTACGTGATTCAGAACGTGAATGGGATTTTCACTTCCGGATCCCCACTGTTGAGCTCAACGGAGTAACGCTTTGATGAGCAGGTCCGTGGTAAAAATGGATGTAATCAAAGCAGGGTTTAAAATACAGGATGAAGGAGTAAGGATGCACCCAATGCATTATGTGAGGAACACTTGATGTAAACCAGGGAACGTTTTAAAAGGAGATGAGTTCCCCTGATTCAAGGGCTGGAGCCCCCAAAGGAAGAGCTGAAGGAAGGACCCATGGTTCTGCTGAACCAGCTGCTCCACCTAGAAAACTGGAGTCCCTCTTCAGGGATTACTGATCACAGAGTGATTCATTCGTTCATTGTTGTCACCAGAGCCTGGGGCTGAATCCATCAACTTTGGGTGATCTGCAGCCTCTCTACCTCTGAGCCAACCCGATAGCAAAATGGCCTCCAGTGCCAAATACTGATCCTCTATAAACCAAGACAATCAGAATGCATGCTAAATGTTTTCAGAAACTCTTCTTGTCAGTACAGAATGAATTTGAATGTTCAGATCACACCTGTGTCGGACATTTCAAAAGTGCCAATTTGGTTTTCTGTTAAGTTCGGTGGTGTTTCTTTTTTTTAACGTTGTTGATGTAAGTGAATTAAGGTTGAGGGGACATCGACCCTAAACTTGTTCTCACTCCTGGAGAGGTGGATCTGACTCTTTTTGTAATTAATACAGTATGTACAGTCTTTATGCAAAACACATTTCAGGACTGTTAGAATTGGAACGAGTGTAAGTAAGTTGGAAAATGTTTCGCAGTGTATTCAAGACTCTGACTGAGTGAGTCCCTGGGCAGGACCCAGAGCTTTATAGACACGAGGACAGCTGGTCCTTCAGATGAAACTCTACCTGTGCCCCTGGAGGGCACACCACAGAGACACGGGATGTTTATTTAAAATGCCAAATACTGAACATTCGGTATGTATAACAACTTCTGTCTGTTGTTCAAACTAATGCTTTTGTATTATGTTGTAAAGTGACCCTTCGCTAAGTCCCGCCCGTCAAAACGCAGACTGGCCAATCGTAGCGTAGAATCAGCCAGCTCTGACCAGGGTCCGATAACTATATGGCTCAGCACCGTAGACCCTCATGCAGTCGTTTTCTTCATTATCAGGCTGGTTTAGTGTATTTGGTAATGTGATGGTGATACTTGTTACCTGGAGATGTTGGAAGGAGATATACGTTTTTAAAATGTCACGTTTCTACATAAAAACTTGTGGAGCTAACATAGTACGTTAGCACTTCATTAACTAGCGTTATCACTTCTATACTTTGCTAGCTCCTGGAGGTATACTGATACTGTATACACATGCTGCTTTTGCTTTTTAACAGTGAATAAAGACCAACCTGGCTATACAGGAACAACGTTGCTCCTTAATGTCATTGTCTTCTGTCTCGATCGCCAGGCGATGTGATGGTTCACTTTTACGCTGTGAACTGTAGAGGCTTTAGCTTCTATCTTTGTCTTTTGAGCCTGTTTTCACTGCTGAATTAGTTTGACATCCTGGATATATCCTTCTAACATATATTTTAGACCCGTCTTTCTGCTTCTCTCTGAAATCTCTTTTTTTGTTTTTCCCAAAACTTAGATAATACTTCTTCACGGAGTGCAGTTAGTGACAGTGTGGGCTCCGTGGTATAGCTACGAAAGCTTGGCCGAGTAGCAGCAGGGGGCGGGGCTTAACCAAGGGTCAATTGTGTCACAGAAATAGAGTGCAGGAGTGAGTCCTAATACCTGGAAATGAGTCAGCATTTTTGCACTCCCTCGTCTCAATGAATCTTTTGATTAGGTTATTGGTTATATGCCTGAAATAAGGTCTGTGGTGAAAACCAGCTGGCAGTTTAACGTTTTGTTCAATTCAATACAAAACATTCAATACATCAGTACATACTCATTATTCATTTTGAAGCTTTTACATGGCCTAAAAAAGGCAATCGCTAACAAGTTGTTAAATGAGACTACAAAACGTCATCCTGCCAACTATACCTTTACAGTTATGTAGTGTATTCCACTCATGCTACCCTGGTGGTTTACAGCATAACATTATCCCCTTGAATGATCTTGCTTAACACAACTTGTAAATGTCATAACTTGTTTGCCACAGAGCTTATTTTCTGCGAGAATCCAAAATCCAATGAAAAAATCCCATTGGCTTTGTCCAGGGAACCAGTATGATGCTGACCTTCAAAAATATGAATAGTTTTTTACTATTTCATTTAGCAGTTTCCTGAGACCAGACATGAGTCTGAATCTGTGCCTGGTTAACTGATCCTCCAGCATGCATGTTCATCTTATGTAAAAAGTGCTTTTGGAATATATGTGTGCAAATGTTTGAACAGTTCATTTGTAGGTCAGATTTTTTTCATTACCCAATGTGTTTTAAAACTTGTTTTATTTGAACCTTGAGACGAGTAATAAAATATTTTCTGATTCTGTCTTTTATCACACAGTGTATAAGCCCAATTTATCAAGTTAAAAGGTAATATAAGCCATTTAAAATATTCAAATACATACCATTAAGCCTTTTTCACATTAGACATGTTGGAGGACAATGGCTGTGTTACTGTGTTGCTAACAATAACAATGGCTTTGTTCAATTCACAAGTTCTTGTAAGCTGTGAAAGTGAACCAGGACCCTGAAACTGACACAGCTAAATAGACTTCAGCTGCCATTCATCTTATTATAACATTCATTTCATCATGATTATATGTCAAATTGTCAATATTGAATTGAATTCTTAAAGGTGTACTGCCCCGATCTAGCGTTGTACAGTGATATTAGTCTCGTCCAATCGATTACGATGATTGCCGCGCAATGCATGCCGATTCAACTTTTGTCCGATTTGACCCTGACTTTCAATGGCATCACGCACATGTCGGTAACGAGAACCTCATGAAATCGAGGCGGCTGCTGCAATTGCTCATCACTGACTGCAAGACGCAGGGCATGATCGGAGACATTGCAAATGCCGACCGCCTCACGCCCAACGAGATGAAAAAGCTCAAAGACAGAGTGAGTCCCAGAAGTGCAGCTCCACAGTGAATTCAGCATGTTTTACCGTCTGCAGGTTGGTCACTGTAACCATTCATCTGATTCATCTTTACATACGAGAGGAAATAGACAAGTTTAGGATGAAAGTACCAGTTCCCCCAGTGTGACTCTGATGAGGATGAAGAGTTTAAACAGCTTAACAAAGAGCTGAAGGTGAGTCTGTTTACAGGAAAACATGTTTTCTCACTCGGGGTCAATGCCCGAACACACCCTCTCAGAAAATACTGATAAGACACCAAAAGGAATGTCTGTCTTTTTATTGTTATTTGGATGTTTCATATTTATTTATTGTGTTGGCTTAAAGGGACAGTGTGTAGCATTAAGAGGGCTCTATTGGCAGAAATTCAATATAATACTATTAAACATGTTTTCTTGATTGTTTAATCACCTGAAAATAAGAATCAATGTGTTTTCGTTACCTTAGAAAGAGTTTATATCTACATATGAAGCGGGTCGTCTTCACGGAGCCGGCAGCCATGTTTCTACAGTAGCCCAGGAAGGACAAACCAAACACTGGCTCCAGATAGTCATTCGCGTTTTCACGTTGGCCATCGTAGTTCTCCTCTACACTTGGCCCACGAGCAGTTTCAGTTGGTTGCAGTCTGCAACCTCATCGCTAGAAGCCGCCAAATCCTCCACACTGCACCTTTAAGAGTAGTCAGATATAATAATATACTGAGTAAATATACTGGAATCAACTAATCAGACACTTCTGCTGATGACTAAAACTACGTGTGACATGATGTCACTTCCTGCTCGTGGGATGTCAAGTCATCCAGATAATAGTTTTATGTGCCGAGATTTTTAGATATCCGCCTGTAAATCTACATCTACTAAGTGACCTTTTAACCCTTTAAGTGGTCTTAAAACAACGTTTAGAAGCAGCAAAAGGTTTTTGGTTTGTGACATGAATACACTGATCGGCTGTAAAAATCTTTGTCAGAAAAATGAACAAAACATGTTGCGTGCCTCAACAATTACATTCTGGCCTCTCTGAAGCCGCTCTGGGTTTTTGTGAAAGTGTCTCACTGTGAATGTGTACCAGCGCCCAGCATGCTCAGTCAGCGTTCTCTGGATAGATCAGGGTTAAAAACAAAAGCAAGCAACCGCCTTCAGTCGCCCAGGATGAATGTAAGGATCAATACAATTTCAGTTTAGTGACGGTTTGGGTGACCGTTTGGAAATCGATGGTTGCATTTAATTACAAACGAGGCCTTGGTAAACAACGCTGTCTTCTAATTCTCGGCAATAGCTGACCTCTGGTCAGGTAAACAGGAAGGCGTGCCGGTGAGCAAAGTTGGACCATACAAGATATTTGCCACAGACCTGCAGAATCTGGCCACCAGAGGGGAGCTAGAGAGTGAGGCAAAGGCAGTAACAGCTTGCATTAAGTCTTTCCATTTACACGCTTAGAAGTTCTTGATGGCAAAAAATGTAACTCCACACAATCAGTGTCAAGTTTCAAATGCATTCATTCATACCATCGTTGTGAAGTTACAAGAGAAAAACTTCAGAGAAAGTTGTATGCTTTTATCTGTAAGATGTCTTCTGTGAAAAAGGTTTATATGGTTCGATTCAGGTAATAGTCAGTGTCCTCCTAAACTGATGCACCGGTGCAGAACATCGTTTCACTGCCTGACAGGAAGATTAGGCTCGTTCAAGATGAACTGCACCTCGCCTGGAAAGTGGACTAGAGAAGGCGTCAGCAGCGGCAACAATTCAAATCAGACAATTCATATTTAGAAATAATTATTTAATATCATTACAATTCAAAGTCCCTTTCAAAGATGTGCGCAAATGAAATAGCAATAAGATTTGTGTTTAAATAGTCGGATCCTAAAAACTTTACTAGTGGACTGGAAGAGTTGTGTTAAAATGATCCAGTGGAGCAACAGGCCTCATTTAGTCATGGATATAAAAACAACTATTCTCATCCATAGAAAATGACAGGGCGGACAGTGGAACAGACCCATATTTACACATGTATGATTAAATGTTTCAGAATGCTAAAAAACATCTTTAGTGTTGCATCAAATTACTTTCAATGTGCCTTTATTTTGGTACCACTTAGCAAGCTAAAAAGTGGTGACCATTGTTTTGTTTTTACCCAGACATAAGGAATGCATATAAAAGGGAACATTTTCTGATCTATATTTTTGCTAAATGTATGTTTAGCAGAAAGGGACACACAGGTCTGCACCCCTCCAACTATAAATACCTGCCTCTGGGATTGCGCGTTCACCTCAAAAGTAAATAACCAAAATGATATTTATTTTTAACACTGGTTCAAAGTACAGACAATCAACTGTTGGCATGTTAGAAATTGTGTTTCTTGTGTTTATTCCGACTGTTTCTCACTGTCACTGGTCACCTTTCTGGTATAATCTGGTATAACTGGCACTGAGAGATTAAAAAAAAGTGCAAATTAAGAAAAAAACATACAAAAAGCAAACAAATTTAAAGAACATCTTCACCAATCTGGCAACAAATGCGCAAACAGAGAAAACACAACCAAATATAGCAACCTGCTGCATGTCGCACCACACAACAATGGAAACTGTTTCCAGGTGGACATTTAAAAGTGATGGGCACAGCTGAAACTATAACCCATAAGTCCGGGGCCTTTTCTGAACATTTTGGGGCCCCAAGTGGCATTTTACAGCAGGACCCCCTTACCTCAAAGCTTAAGGCCACTTAGTCATTTTAATATCCGTTAATGAAAATGACAGAACAGGCATACTTTATCAACTAAGCTTTCAACTAACAAATAAAGCACATTATAAACTACCACAGAAGAAGTTTTGAGTACTTTTGGCAGCTGTTTATATTTCTGTCTGTGACCGCCACAGCGTTTGTATTTGGTTGTGTTTTCTCTTTTTTGGGTTGTTTTCTCTACTTGCAGTGCGTTTCTGTATTTGGTTGTTTTCTCTATTTAAATGTTTTTGTATCATCAATCTTAATGTCAAATTAGTTAGAATGTTTTTTTTAATTTTTTATATAATTTGCTTGTGTTATCATATTGTCAGGGCCACCGGGTGGGTTCCCTATTCAGTGTGTACCGCATATGTAACAGTAATGTAAAAATATAAGAACGGAAAAAACTAATGTCTCAAGACAACAAATGCATCTAAATTAGGAGTTTTAGAAATATGAAAAAAAACATGAACCTCATCAGCCACCCAAGCACTCATATCAGGGCTCAGCATTTGATATTTGCAGTTATAATAAATACAGAAGCCTCCAATACATGTCTCTGCTGTGACATCCTTCCTTCTTCTCTGTGACTGAAGTCTTGCCCTCTGAGGTGTAACTGTGTGATGAATGATATCTGGGGAGTAGCCACTGTAAACTGGGTTGGACACCATGTGAGGAGATGTGGCATTATGATGATGATGCCAGATACTGAAAACATGAAGCATTTATGTTTGGAAGGTTGACAGCTTTGTTGAGAATTGTTTATAGGTAGAAAAACACACGCAACACATAACATGTTTTTTTCGCCTTTTATTGTTTACAAAATACCAACATAAATACATAAGAAGAGGCTGTGTGATATTGCTGAGTGTGGATACGTGTGTGTGTGTGTGTGTGTGTGTGTGTGAGAGTGTGTGTGAGTGTGTGTGTGTGTGTGAGAGAAACAGAGGAGCAGGCAGAAACGACCCCGGACACAAACGCTCCACCCCTCTGTAACAAACACACAGTGGCTTTCACTTAAGGAAAGCTCTGTAGGGCCGGCATCACATACTGTCGACAGCGAAGAGTATAGACATGTTGTACAGTGACATAAAAATCACATCAAATAAAAAGGAACCAAAATGATAAAATACCGCAATATATAAAAGCAGCTGTGAAGAAGACGGTGAGGAGGAAGCACAGTATAAAGGACCATCTATAGACAGACAGGATATTCTACTTCTTTGTTCTTTCAGAGTGCAGCCCCTTTAAAAACCCCACCGGGCCGGTGCACGCTCCCCCACAGGCAGAACACAGAAGCACAGTCAGACAGGACGCTCGTCAACCCGCCTCTGTGTGACCGTCGTCCGTTCCTTGATCACCTTAATAAATACTCGTGACAAAGGACATTAAAAAAAGGGAAAGGGGGGGGGCGACCACACGTCCCCCCTCATCATTTACAGAAATGCCTCCTCATCATCCTCCATTCACACCATGCAATCAGACCCTGCTCCTGTAGTGCGTCCAAAGTCAACTTGGTTACACTCTCATTGGAACCCCCTTTATATTCTAAGCTGTAAAGTCAATAATATCTGTACACCAAGGCTTTTTTTCTTCTTTTTCTTTTTTGCAAACTACAATCATCCGTTTCCAGAGCAAAAGCAATTCCCCTAACATAGCTGTGTTACAGTGAAGACGCTTTAGGACACCAGGCAGGGAGGGATAAAAACACGGCGGGGATGCATTAACAGGAATCTTCTCTACTTCATTTAGACTACAAACCCCAAAGCTTCACCTTGTCGCTGCAATAAAACAACAGGTGAACCCAGAAGCCCTCATCTTTCTCTGGTGCCCGTCTCCACAAACCTTCAGATTCAGGTTGGCTTTGTTCATTGGCTAATGTATATATAGACAAGTGGTGGCGCCTCGCCACTTTAATGCAACATCACTACCTGAAATGTATATATCATTAACATAAATACAGCCGCGGAGACACGTAACCACAACACTGAAAATAACTGCCGTCGACTGGTTGGTCCAGAGAGGACGATAAAGAAGCAGAGACACACACTCGCTAAAAGACTCTATTGGCCCGAGTCAGATTTGGGGATTTCTCTACTTGAACTGTTCCGATTGACCCTTGTGGCTCTATGCTATTGGGGGAGTGCGGTGGTACACAAACAGTCGCTCATTGCAGTCATAAATAGGTCACAACCTGAACCAATTCCAGCTGTAAATTACCGTACGCCGTGTTTACATTAAGCGGTATGTGTTTTAGTTCTTACAGTCGAGACTAGAGGGGGCTAAAAACTACAATTGTTCAATGGCCTGCCAGGTGGAAGAAGAAGAAGGGAGGCTGTTCACTGGGCGGTCAGAGCAGAGCCAAAGGTCTCCTGGGAGGCGTACACCATGTAGAGGAAGCCATCTTGGTCCCGCTCCCGTTCGTAGACCTCAGAGATGGCAGCCGACACGGACACCATGCTGTGGCCGTTGGCCAGCAGGAAGAAAGCCTGGTTGGAGTTTAGCTGGAGGCGCCTCCTGGTGGCGAGACATGGACATGGCAGAGTCAAGAGGGGAGGAAAAGGTAGGAGGGGAGAGGAAAGGACACAAAATGAGAGTGGGGATAGGAAAGGAGAGGAAGTGGGTATGGTAGGAGAGAAGACTAAATGAGAGGAGAGGAAAAGAAAGGAGGGCATAGGAAAGGAGGAGACAAGAAAAGAGAGGGCAGATAGGAAAGGAATTGAAAGGAGAAGAAAGAGGGGAGATAGGAAAGGAGAAGACATGAGAGTAGATGAAAATACAGGAGGGGAGAGGAGAGGAAAGTAGAGGTAATGGAAATAAAGAAGGGGGGGATAGGAATTAAAGGAGAGGGGGACTTGAGGTCTACCTGATGATCTTGATGAGTTCACTCATGTTCACGTGGTCTGGCACCAGGAACTTGGTCTTATCCAGGATGGGAAGCTGCTTTTCTCCTTTATACCGCTCAATGATCACCTACAGGAGACACACACACACACACACACACACAATCAATCAATGACTCCTCCCCTTTCTAAAAGGGTGGAATTCTATGAAGGCAGTATTTCCTGTGCCGTTTCTAGACCCGATACCCTGACTAGTCCAGAGTCCATGATCAGGATCATGATAGGATAGGATAGATTCACTCGCGCTATGAACATGAAATCTTTTAAGATGTGCTTTAATTCAGCCTTTAAACTGCCAGTACACAGACTGACACTACTACTGACAGTAACCCACTAAGGCTGGCTGCCACAGAGCATCCTCTGAGTTTATGCAATTACTTATTGAGCCATCTGATGTCTCCTTTAATAAGATATGATCTACTATGATAACCGTTTGTTCAATGGAAGTTATGAGGAGCTGTATGACGGATACATCATTATACCATGGTAGTGATATAGTATACATTGCCAATACATTTTCTGGAAATTCATTAAAGAGAAGGAATTTTTATATATATATATATATA
>NW_022280123.1:706861-713025 GCF_004355925.1 Anarrhichthys ocellatus
ATATACACATATATATATACACACATATATATACACACATATATATACACACACACATATATATATACACATATATATATACACACACACATATATATATACACATATATATATATACATATATATATATATACACATATATATATATATATATATACACATATATATAGCATGACATGGCAGTTTATAACCCTTTGAGTACACAGGAACCCCCACCCCCCACACACATACACAGGGGTGCTATTGGGACCAGAAGAGGCCCTGTACGGGGCAGCAGATGGAAGGCTGTGGTGATACTCTATCTCAAAACGATAACACAAGCAGGTGAAACACAAGGTGCGCGTTTGTTTATTGCTGGTTGCTAGGAGCCACAGGACACCTGACTCATTAGCAGCAGCAGTCACGAGCATTTGTCATTCGAAAAAAATTAACTATTTGATAATAAAAACTATATATGAAATAAATAATGACCATCAAGGCAACAATAAAATCTCCAAGCAGAAGTTACCAAGCAGAAATGTGTCTGATGCCAGCACATGACATTTTAAAGTGTTTCACGGAGAGTTCAGAGCACAACCAGGAAACATGTGGTAACACTTTCCGTTGCAGTACGTCTGCCTCCTTCTTACTCGTGTCTTCGTGCCCTCACAGCTTTTTTTGCACCGCGCAGGCTTTCGGTGTGAATGTGCACGTGAACTCACCGGGATCTTGTTGGGGTGCTGCTCTCGGATCAGTCTGACATCTTCTACTCTCTGTTCTGTGGGGCAGAAAAAACAGACTCGGGTTGATGGAGATGTACCAGCAGGCAAAGGGAGAATCAGCTGGTACTGATAAAAAAAACACAAATGAGGTCATAGACAAAGCACAAACATATACAAACTCATGAACAGAGAAAGAGAAGTCAGTAAAATAAATAAATAGCAAGTCATGGTACAAACAAACCCACAGGCAGGTTTTACCAGAACGTCTGAGGCTCTGCAGAGCTCAATCTAATTTATACAATTAGCTATGTGGAGGTGTCACATATCATTCATTCTACCAAGGTCCTAACCAAAGCATTTTTTTTATTTTTTACTACTTTGAAACGTATTCATAAAGAAACCCTGATGTGCTTCCATTCTATGAGCCTAACATGGAGCAGGGTATAAACATCTGGGCAAAGTGGACTAATGCGCTCGAGTGGAAAACATAATGAGCTTTCCTAAAAATCCACTCATTGTAACCACATTGTTTTCAGTGATTAGCAGACTATAATCTTTGACTCGATTACTCCAATGTGTGTTCACAAGTGTGTGTAGTTCGGGATTCCTTACAAAGAGACGTCTCCTCCGTGTGTAGGGAATGATACTAGAATGTGTCAGTTACATCGTGGATATTTGATGTATTTACATATCTATGTGTGTATGTATTTATCTAGGGTGTACCTAGAACCCCTGATGCAATGGTAACATTACATATTCATTAAATGCCCTCAGTTTAGGCTGCAAAATATAAAATCATGTTCAAAGTGCAGGAATGTCAGCTGTAGAAGGGCCTTTTCAGCACCAAGTTTTCCCTCCACAGTGATAACTCAACGGGTCAGCTGCTGATTGGACGGATCGCTCAGTCGTCGATGACCTATGGCAGAGCAGGCCCCTCCTTTCTGAGGTTTAACCCCATTCTAAGTGATTTGTAACTGGGCCAAAATAAATGGCTGCAGATAACACCTTGGGCTTACTGCACTTATACTGACAACATAAAGACAGCTGCCTGATGGTCCAAATGGAATCCGTCGACAAACTTCAGCAAAAAAATCAGGTTTTGGACTTTGAATTTAAATGAAAACTTTGGTAGAAAGAGTGAAAAACACCAGGGCCCTGGCAGCTGTTAGAGTCAGTTGACACTTTGAAGTGAATGCTTTCCAGTCTTGTGACATGCCACTAAATAAATGTTTGGATATCTAATTCAATCAACAGACAAACGTTTATCTTCCCGGGGCCGCCGTTTTAGTGCTAAAGACGAGGAAATGTAGGACATTGTTCCACGATTACATTTCAACCAGGTTGATGAGATTACAGGGAGGCTCCGTGTGCGTTAGTGCGTCTCTATTGACGACACCAAGCGACAAACAGCCTTTGACTCGTCAGTTTCCAATCAAATAAAAGAGGAAAACAAAAAGGGAAGCTGTCGGTCTAACATGTGCCTGTGGGGTTTTTAATCACACATTCCTGTCATGTGTCATCATTTTGGAATTAATCGGTACCGCCTAGCACGACTGGAAGATTCCCTGTGGATCCCTGAGTCACCCTGTGACCTATCATACAGATGTGCAACTGGACCCGTTTCACTCGTCACACTCGGTGTGTAGCGACACATGTGATGAACACTGAAACATTAAAAGTGTATTAGCTGTGGAATCAGATATTACACAAGGCAGTGTCACATGGGTTAAAAGAAAAACACTATCACACTGTGAACACCACTAATACAAAAAAATGATATATATATATATATATATAGTCAAGTGACGGCCATAACAAACAGCTAGTGGTCTGCTCGTGACACCGTGTTTCTCTTTGCTGTCTGGCCCTCACGTGCTCGAGTTGTGCAAATTCGGACCAATTACGTGACGTCTAGCAGGAAGTCGGTTACTTTTAGTCATACTGGCAATTATATTCCCATTGCTGAGGGCGACGGTCCCCAGTTTCTGTTCGTTCAAGATGCGCAACACTCAAGAAAAGCCAAGGCCAATTTATAGAACTATACTGAGTTAATTCGTTTTTCATTTCTATTCTCTTGTGTACTAAATTACAGAAAAAGCGCCACAAAGTATGTAAGAGAAAGACAAGTGGATACACTTAGTTACATTGTATTTGAAAGAGAAAAAAAACAAGAGCAAGTCTCGTCTTTAGCTCTGTGATTTGAGAATCGTAAGTGAAACTAAACTCCGCACCGAGGCTGTGGCCTACCTTCGAACAAAAGGAAACAAAAGCTGAACTCCGCACTATCTGATCCCGTCGTCTCTTTCTACTCCTCTCTTCTCCTAAACACATACTGTCCCATCCCCCAATCCTGCAGCTCCCGTCTTTCTCTGCCCTGCGTTTCGACACCACTTTGTTTTTCTCCCGCAGCTCTGATGCAAATAAACAGAGAGAGAGTGAGACAGGCCTGCAGCCTCTCGGCCTAGTGTAATCTATAATATTATATATATATATATATATATATATATATATATATATATATATATAACATGCACGTATACCAGCGAGAACAGATATCATTAGAACTGTTATGTCTTATCTTCTTTGTAGATAAGTTGACACGAGCACAGGCCTCCATGGTTAGGTTTTTTTCTAACTAGCTCCAGCAGGCCATCTCCCCTGTGTGGTAAACAAACTGTAAACTCAACTAACGTTAGCTAGCTGCTAACGTACAGCCTTTACTTAAAAGACACAACGCAGAGGAGTTGCTTTTTAAAATGGTAAAAGCAGAGTGACATCACCTACCGAATGTCCTTCTTTGTTTGAAGGTTTTTTCTGAAGGCATATTGCGTCAAAGTCAACCAGTTGGCAGTAGACGGAGAAACGGAGGTAGCGGCTGTATCAAAGCGGAACTATAAAAGCTCAAAAACGGTTTGAGAAACTATCCGCGGTGTCTGTGCCGGTGGCTTGTTGGTAAAATACAAACTAAAGGACTCTAGTTTAGTGGAGGTCTGACGTCGCTGCTACCTTCCTCTTGCTGTGTTGTTGTCGGGACGAGCTCGAGCAAGCAAAACAAACCTGTCAGCTGACCTCTGACGTCATGTGCCTCTCTCCTCTCCTCTTCTCTTCTCTTTTCTCTCTCTCTCTCTCTCTCTCTCTCTCTCTCAAAAAAAAAATGTGCCAAAGCATCAAAATACAAAAGTTTAGAATAAAATGAATATGACTTGAAAATTTTCTCTCTCTCTCTCTCTCTCTCTCTCTGCCAAATTCAATTTAAGATAAAAACACTTTTAGAAACTTTAGTTTTCTCATAACAGAAAAGGGCAAATAATGCACCACCATTGAAAATATTAAATGTAAGTGAGAAAACTGTTAACACAAAGGTCTGTATTTTGAGTCATCTGCTCGAAATTAAAAACATGCTGTTTTCCCATTTGGAAGGTCTAATAATCTAGCATCGTTCCTTAATAAAGGTTTTATTCCAAGACCAGATCAGATCATCTTTTATCAATGTCCCAACATTTAAAACAGCAGCCTCTAATGAACAAGTCAGTTTGACTGAAAACACCCTGGCAGAAAAACAATATACTTTTTTATTATTTTCCAGTAGGCTGTATTCTTATTCTGCTACACCCATTTTCAAAATGTCTACATGATTTTATGGTCTAAGACAGTCCCAAACTGAACATCTCTTGTATGTCAAAAGGCTAGAGTGCTAAAACTCAAATGTGTGATGTCATCAAGTATAAAATGTGGAACTACTCCATAGATAATGACTTGTGAAAGATTTCAGATGACACTGAGAGCACCCAGCACAGTAAAACTAATTTCCCTATAAAAAAGGAAACAAACCTTCTGTGGGTCCACAAAACCGGTCATTGTCTCCGACTATGCTCTCTGGTTTCTGGCTTTGAGAGAGAACAGCTCAATACTGGTTCAACTTTCCTTGGTAATGGCAGTAACATCGGAAATCTTAATTTATGTGGTAAATCCACTTTATAATTAGTAGGGACAAACTATAACTGGGCAGACTGAGGGAAAACAGGACCATAACACCATGTCACTTTAGACTCTTCTAAAGAAAACATTTTCACTTCACAGTGATCAAAGAATATCTTGACCATTACATAAGTACATAAAGCAGCCTCATACTGTCTTAAAATAGCAGCTTGCACTGCTAATAAGGACACACGTTAGGAAACTTTTAGCAACCTGTGTTTGTTTTTACGGATGAAAAGCCAGTTATTATCATTACAGCATGTTAGTGCAGCTTTATAGCAGGTATGTGTAATGTTTTTAAATGAATAAACTGCTTATAAAACAGTTTGGTCATCATATCAGTTAAGCCTACTTTGTAGAAAACGCAGAGCGACATCGTCTAAACAGTAATACATGTCAGTATTAAAGTAACAAAATGTAACTGTCACCTCCACAGATGGATAGATCTCCTGTGGAGTAAAACTTCACTCAAAGTTCATTGACTCAGTGACAAAGTTCACTACTCAGTTTTCTGAACTCATTTTCCCTGAACCTTTGTCTGAATTTAAGCTGTCTGCTTGTATTGTTGGTATTGCAGTAGCAGCTCCTGGCGGTGAGTTTGACTACTTTGTGTACCGCTGGTAGTACATTTTGGTGGTGGAATAGAAGTGGGGGGGGGAAGGAATACCTTTAAATTGTAATTAAATCCAGGACTTGAGTAAATACACGTAATTACTGTTCCTCTCTGCTCATGGACACGCAGGGCTGATGGAAGTTGTAGTTCAAAGAATGTAGGCCAAGGAGAAGATGCTGTTCTATGTGTTGTCCAGCAGGTGGAGAACTCTGATCACCTGTTGAATCCCCGGAACCACGCTGGTCTCAGGGACCAGTGCAAAGACTGGTGCTGGTGAACCTAACTACACTCATTACTGCATGCAGAAATCACAAAACAGTTTTTTAAATTAGCTTGAGTCTTTGACTGTAATAAGGGAAGCCCCTGCTGCAATAGAGACACTGGCATTCTGACAACCTAAGAGTCAGGCCTGTGTTAGTTTTCCAAATGCACATTGACAACATCACCGTGTCCCTTCACAAGCATGAACACATACATGTAAGATGTCTTTGTTTTCACTCTACACTAGCACTTGCCTCTTCACCTTTCTTTTCCAGTTCTTTCTGTTTGGGTATAATGTGACGGTCTGAGTGTTTATCCACAAAGGACATCCCAGTGCATCCTATTTTTAGGCCGTCCATGCTGCGAAGCCCTTCCCCTGCGGATTTCCACCTGAAACCCCCCAACTGGTGCTCAGTCAGGTGTGTGCGAGTGCGTGCTGAAGGGCTGCACAGGGGATTGCTGTTTGTGTTTGTGTGTGTGTGTGTGTGTGTGGGTGCTGTGCACGTGCTGGCATCCAACCAGGTGAACAACGGATATATGAAGTCAGTTAGAAATAATCTGCAGCACACACACACACACACACACACACACACACACACACACACACACAC
>NW_022280123.1:713035-723930 GCF_004355925.1 Anarrhichthys ocellatus
ACACACACACACACACACACACACACACACACACACACACACACACAGTAGCATCTACCACAGTCGATCTGTGTATTTGTCTCAGCATGGTACAGGCCCGGAGGACTGTGTGTGGAGGTGCATATATGAAGCATCCACCCCTCTCTGTCCCAGTCAAAGACAGCTGCAGACGCTGACAACACATGAAATTGTGGATTGTGGATTTGGTGTGCGTGTGTGTGTGTGTGTATTCTGTGTCCGAGGACACACCTATGAATCGGGGGACATCCCTACGCCTTCAATCAAATATTTGCCGTCAATATTTAGGCCTTCTCATTCCCTCCTCAACGGGCCCCCGCCTGCTCCTTCCGCTCATTAGGTGGTGGTGTTGTGATTTGATGGTTCTCGCCGGGAGGTTCCACAAGTGCAGAACTGGTCTCAATCAGCTGTACAGATGGCTGAAGTGGTAATCCGTGTGAAATGAAATGTTGACAGTGTTATAGTGTTCTATGTAACAGGGAGGAATAATACCGGTGCGGTCGATAACAATAACAGGTGAGGGATATGGAGGGGGTAAAGGTGTGTGTGTGTGTGTGTGTGTGTGTTACACCTGTGTGTGTATTCCCATTGTGTGAAGTAGTTCCCACAGTGTATGCATCAACGTATAAGAGGAGTATAAAGGATTTGGGAGACATACTCTTGTCCACTAAGCCATATTGATTTAGCCGTTTTTTAATAAAAAAACGCTGCTTTCAAGAAACAACGTCCTGGTTGCTCTGAATAATCCACAGACTTCACTGTGGCAAGTTGTCGATGGAACTTCTTTATATCAAAGAAATAGTCCCAATGAAGTTACTCAAGGACCTAGGGACTGCTGAGTTAGTAAAATGTAAAGTTCCGGTGCTTTGAGGAGCACAAACAAAGTTCCATTGACTTTGGATTTACCATTACGGTATAATTGGTCACCAATTTAGGTGAAATTTCTTCTGAGAATGTCTCTTATGTACGGGTTTAAACACATCTAATTGTGATCAATAAGCTAGCAGTTAGCTTGAAGGCTCAAACAATAATCTTCTCTGCACTGTCTCTATTTGTGTGTCTATATGCATACACAATATAACTCACGATATGGCTCAGTGAAGTTGGAGTTTACCAACCAAAACAGACTTTAGGAGTCACTCTGTCCAACTGGAGCAAAACACAATGACGGCAAACACGGAGAGCCATCTCTCTGGCATAAGGCGGCCATCTTCAGAGTAATAAAAGCTGTGGCCCTTCAGTCACCGGTGGACATTCTATCTGGTCTTTTTTATAAGTCAGGGTATAATGAAACCCCCCGTAAATCTTTTCTGACCTTTTTGCAGCCACTGCCTTGTATCCATATGATTATCTGTTCTTCCTTCACCACCTCGCCTGTATTTCTCACCAGTTTGAGTAGTAAACATGAGCAACATGCCCCCCCGCCCCTCGCTGCTCTCTTTTGACGCTCTTACATCCCTCAGAGTTGAGTGGACTGTTGCAGTGATTTCTAAACCCAACTTTTTCCTGCCCTGTTGTCAATTTCTTGTTGGATCTGTAACATTCTTTAAACAGCAGCACAACAGAACGATACGTCGTTCATGAGACAGAACGAAACAAACCGCCCCCCCTGTTAGAAATCAACAAATCGCCTTCTGCTTATTCCCTGTTACACATCATACAACCACGTCACTTTCCAGAGTCGGCTATGGACTGCAAGAAAGGAACTGGGATGGGGTGGTGGGCTGAATATAAAAAGAAAAAAGCAAAACCCTATTAATATTTTCTTTAGACCCGCCCCTTAACGTAATAAAAACTGCAACAGATACACTGTAGACTGTTGATATAACTCGTTTAACCGTGTACCCATATTTAAATATCTTTATAGAACAACAATATAGTCACCAATGCACACATAGGTTAAAATGGAAATTGCTCAATTTATGGCAAACTGAAATGTTGAACATTCCTGTCAATCTATTTTCTAATAAAGAGCTACGCGCCAACTGGTAACTATCTTTTATCCCTCTTTTTGAACCATTTATCCATTAATATGAATTAACTATTGGAACTGTTATCCATTACCTCTAGTTAATTATTGGAACTGTTTTTCTGTTAACAGTTTGAACAAATTTGCTAGTTTGCTAGTTTTCGGCCGAGTGTTCAGGTGTCGTAGCTGACTCAATACGTGGATATGCATCTTTTATTTTCCTAAGTAATGGTATTGCTGGAGATGTAGGTACAAATACAGTATTCAAAAGTAACATATCTCCCCATTTCATATTTCAAGATACAAAAACAAACAGCATGAAGATTTGGTTCTCCCCAAGGTGGAAACTTGTGGACTTGGTTCAACAGGGACCCCTTAAAGATCTGAAAGGGTGTTGCAGACCAAAGACCAATAATGTTGAGTAGCAGAGCACGACCAAAACATACGGGTCAGATCTGAGTGAGTGATGTAAATCCTTCAATTGAATTAGTGAAAGGCTGATGAGGAGGTGACACGTTTTAACACTCCCTTCCAATAGTCATGTTAACTGCATGTGTAGTTCCTTTTCACCACAGGATTGGATTATCTGAGATGAATGAGGCGCTCCTATCTGATAATGAATGATATTTTCCCAAGCGAGGTGAGGTGGAAGAAAAAGGAATTGAGGGAAATTGTTTTTTTTTTTATAAAATGCCACACTTGGACATAACCTAAAAATATTGGTTTTGATGGCTTAAAGCTGGGAAATGTGTCATTGTTAGGGCATTGTAGACCTACATCTTCCCACTTAGAAAAGTAGAGTCACGGGTTGATGTAGGGAGTAGGTGATTGTTTCCGAATACAGATGCTTCAGAACTGGATCCGTATTGAAGTAGAAAGTACAACAGGGTTCGATGTGTAACGAGATTGTTTCATAGGAAGTGAGGAAAAAAACATTCCTGAGTCGCCTTCCTCCTGTGTACCCCCTGTACACTGCGCTAGTACCCCCGGTGTACAAGTACCTCTGGCTGGGAATCACTGCACAGCACTGGGAGGAATATAACTGGAGCTAAAGGTTTGCGAGTGCTTATTTCGTGATATCAAACGTTCCCTTTGAGAGCATTGTGAAACATTTAGTGCTCAGAACATACTAAAAACTAAATGTAATTGATAAAATAAGTGTTTTACATTGCAGATCCATCATTTCTGTTACTATATATCTGTGTCCTCCAAAACAACAGCTGCAAAGCCAAAACCTCACACTTTTTACATTTTTGGTGGCGACCACTGTCTGAATGATCAGATGTGCCCGTGTGTGTGTGTTGAGGGACCGCTCCGAGAAGGCGAGCGCTGCAACAGGAAACACTTAGGATTGTGGCCTTTTCTGGATTACATTGGTTGCGCTGTTGCCAAGACAACAGCAATTAGAAAAGAATTGGTTACCAAGCAGAGAGTGGTTATGTTTCCGTAGCAACCGAGGTCAGGGAGAAGGCTCTGGGTTTACCTGATTCTTAAGAATAAGACAGATATGACATATTTGTTATTGCACTAAGTACCGGGAGCCGTTGGGTTCATGTGGCGATATATTATCTGTGTTTGCGTTGAAGACTCCAGCAGAGACTTTAACTCCATTCTGCCCTGCTTCCTTATTGGCTCTTAAACATCTGTGGGGAAAGTGAA
Source organism: Anarrhichthys ocellatus (assembly GCF_004355925.1). Lineage (NCBI taxonomy): Eukaryota > Metazoa > Chordata > Actinopteri > Perciformes > Anarhichadidae > Anarrhichthys > Anarrhichthys ocellatus. The sequence continues at coordinate 716,682 of NW_022280123.1, forward strand.
TAGCTGATGATTGCTTACTTTAGACACAAGGCTTACATTTAGTGCAGAGAACTGAAAGGACATTATCCCTGGCGGCGTTTGATTGGGTAAAAAAAAAAACATAAATGTGTCTTGAAGCACAAAAGACAAACAGACCCTTGAACATGAGAGGGGAAGCACTCGCCAGCGTTCACACAAACACAGTGCTGCACATTTCCCATAGGCAATGTGTCGGCCGAGAGGACAACAGACAGTGTCCTCCTATACGGACGCCTGTCTGTGCCTGCCGTGTGCGCTTCCTGTAATTAGTTGATTATCACAGCATGCTGTCACACACCAGCTTACACAAACACGCCATAATGACAATGACATAACACGGCCTACTTAAACCTCGATCTGCGAGGTAGCATTTGCTTTGCTTGTGCACAAACTAAGCGGCTGCATAATACAGTCGCTGCGCTCGCAGCGCATCGATCCCCGGCCTTCTCCACCTCCCGTCTCCCACCAATTGTTTCATCTCTCCATCCGTAAACACCTTCTTCCGCCTCTACCTTGAACCCCCGCCAGTGTGTCTCTTAGACACAAACACACACGGCTCCCAGGTCCACTGCAGTGTGTAACCAGAGGCTCGGAGAACACTTAATCCCTCAGCACCTGCTCTCCTTACCACCATGACCTCTTGCAGCTGCTCGGATGTGCGCTTTTCGCCTTCTTTTTTTTGCGGTACTTCCGACCTTGCATGCGCATCAGGAGTGGGTAGTGTTTTAGTCCATTTGTGTTTCTGTAGATTATCTGCGTGCGCTCGCGTGTTTTTAACAACACATTTGAGCTAAACAGATGTCCCCCCTCGCAACACAGATGGACCCTGATATAAAATAGGACGCTATATGCTGCAGGAGAACAGACTGCAGGGATCAATATTCAAATTAAATATGATGACACTTACACTGCGTCTTGTCTGCTCTCCGTATGTGTTACAGCTCCGTGCTCACATCGTTTCAGGTTCATTACGAGGCTCCGTTTAAGATATGCAGCGACATGTTGGGAACTAGTGTCGGTACAGCTAGTAAAGAAATGGATTATTAGATAGGTTACAGGCAAAGCATGATGGGAAAAGCACTGAATCTGTTGTATGACAACACACAATGTACTTCAGGTTTCTTGCCACGCCAAGCTTTACCCTGTGAAGTATTAGTACTCTCATGAGGGCTTACAAATGAATCGAACCACAGCTGTTGTGTACAACTAACTGCATACACTACAATGCAAAAATAAAATCTCTATCCTTCTGCAACCTTCTACTTTCTGCAAAGCTAAAAAAAAAAAAAAAAAAAAAAATCAACAGAGTAAAATTTAGACAATTTTATTGGAATAAAATATATACAAGTGGTAATATGTAACAACGTGTAAAAGCAATATAATATAAAATGACCTATTTCCCCATCCCCAAAAAATAAAATGTGTTGGACAGCTGGTCATGCACCAACTGGACAAGCAATTTCGGATATGAATGTGCAGCTTTTCAGTGCATGGTAGGAAAAAAGAAAACACCTCTGGTTCTTTCTCAGAGGTCCGGCTACCTGCGGCTTCCCACCTCCGTCGCACATCAATCACTCTCTCTCTACGTCTCCATTTACACTTATTCCAGGCTCTCCTCCCCTACAGCTCCCTCTTTGTTCTGTGGAGGAAGGGGCAAAGAAGAGGCGAAGCGGCGCGGACCAAAGGAAAAAGGCAGAATTGCTGCCTTCTCACGGAGCGGGAGGAGTGGTGGAAGTGGAGTGACCACTGTGTGATGGAGGGGGACAGAGGCGAGGAACAGTGGTTTTCCATCAGGAGGAGAACGCAGGGAGAGGACCGCTGATTTTCTCTGGAGGAGGAGGAGAGGGCGACTAACGGAACAACTGTTTTGTGCCTCCTGATGGAGGATGTGTTTTGTTGTATTGTCACCAGTGGGCGCTAACAGAAGCCCAGCGCTCCTGCAATTTGATTCCGAGTGCGAGTTTACTTTGAGTCACTCGCTTGCACGCGAACACAAGCTCCTCACGCGCAGACGTGCCTCATGTGGAAGTTGACCACGTACTCGGCGTTGGTGCGCTGCACAGAGATGGCGAAGGGTTCGAAGGGGTGGAAGGTGAAGGCGACCAGGCGCCGCACGGCGTGATTTACCGGCCGTCCCAGCAGTCCGGCCTGGATCTTGAACTTCAGCAGGCCGGAGTCCCGCGCGTAAAACCTGGTGGGTGTGGGGGGGGGGGGGGAAATAGTGCCGTTAAATCCTTAATTTAGTCCAGTCTCTTGGAGAAATGAGTAGACAAGAGAAAAGAAAGGAAAGCGAGCCAACACATGGTAGTGTCAGCATGCCATCTGTCAAACGCCGTCTATCAGAAACGCTCTGAGACAAGAAGCCTCTAACAAAACTACTGTCAGCTATGTCAGAATGCATTATAAACATGTGCTGTAATCTATATTCATCTGTCATATCAAACAGATTGGGATGTCTGGCAGACGTTTTCAGTCAAAGCTGAACACAAAGATCAGGATTATTTCATTCTCATGTCCACCTCTGGGACTGAATGGAAGTGTTCACAGGCAAAGATCTTAACGGAGCGCAAATAAACCTCGGAGCTCTGATCAGGGTAACAGTGTCATAATTCTGCCACATTTAATTACTGTTTTTTACATTACAGATCAATGTGAACATTATTTTTCAATTAATCGCTTATTCAGTTATATGACCATTGTGAAAAATGCCCATTCACAATATCGCTGAACGCCTAAAATTGATTGTTTTGTCCGATTGTTTCGTCCAAATTATACAATTATATATTCAAAAATAATAAAGCAACGATTTTCATTTGAGACATGACTGAATTCTTTTATGTGGGTGTCCAAATCAGAGTTGATGGTGTCGATTCCTCAGTGTGTGCTGTTGACAGAGAGAGCTGAGTTTGCTGCTGCTAATTCTGTTCTTCTTCCTGCATCCGGCACAGTCATTTGAAGCGACAGTGAGGCATCGGATGGAAGGAAGAACTACAGGTTGTGTGTTCTAGTCTCCGAGCTGGAGACTAGGAAGTGTGCGCTCTAGATGCGACTCAAAAACAGAACTTCCTTGTTCTCTCCCGATTGGCATCCCAAAATAGGAGTGCAGAGGACGGTACGGACATGGACACATTTTACAGTGTTTTTGGCTGACTCGGATATTCAGCCTCATTCATTTGAGCCAGAGTATGTGGCCCGAGGATATGGCCGGTGGAGACCCTCCGGGTGTCAGAAGCTTGTGCTCAATGCATCCTGGTACATGTAGGCACTGCAGGCACAGCTCAATGCCCGGGAGAACGCAGCTTTTTAAGGTCAACACAGCACGTGCTGAGGAATGCGTTACTTCAACGGTAAGGCTTCAACTGTTGCCATGGTAATCGACGTTCAATTAAGTATTCCAATGCATCTGCTGTTTTTTTTAATATATGCTTTACCCCAAAAATCTGAAATCAGAGCCCATGTAATAAGGAATAGTGATATCACTAGGGGTGGAAGGTATAGTAAGTATGAATTTTGACTATAACGTGTAATATTAACTCCCTAACAATAGCTCTCAGCATCTTATTATAGATTATTAAAATGACTAATGCTTACATTTTTTATTTTATTTTATCAAAGCAACTATACAAATACAACAATACAATAACTTATTTTCTTTTCATTTGAACTGTGGGTTTTCTGCAAATAAACTATAGATGATGATAAAGTAAAAACTTGACATTAGAGTGTTTACATTGACTTGGGGACGGTTGAAATGATGCCATGCAATTGCTATAGCAGTGCTTTACACCTTCAGAAGCATCATTATTGACATATAAGGACAAATGAATAAACGGCGATATTTACCGTTACCCTCCACGCTTCAAAATGATACAGTGGGACATTTTAGGCCAAAGACCTAAATTCCACATTATTCGTTATGCATCAACATGAATTATTATGTGTTATTCTCAGACGGATAGCACTGTTTGTTGTGTGTGTGTGTGTGTGTGTGTGTGTGTGTGTGTGCTGGTCTTGAGTCCGTACCTGATGGGGTGATCTCCGCAGGTCTTGGGCCTCTCCATTACGGACACCCACTTGTCATCATAGCTGAAGAGGGAGAGGTCGAGGTAAGGACTGCTGCTGTAGGACTGGGCGCTGATGGGCAGCTGACCCAGCAGCCGACGCACTGCCTCGGTGTGCCCGCCGTATTTGGCGTTCACTATGGTGTCCTTGAATCTAAGGCACAGCGAAACGGGGGTTTTAAACAGCAACAGGGGTCTTCATGAGTGAGTCTCTATTGGCACTGTGGCCATAAAAGTGCTTCTGTGAGCCCAAAGTGGTCCTCCTCTTGGTTTGAAGATCAGAGAGGAGTGAACGGTCTTGTTTTTCACTATGGTTTTGCTTCGGAGAGAAGCTGTGTGTTTATTCAGAGCAATTTCTTTCAAATTGAATAATAGTCCCAAGTATCACTACACACTACCAACACTCAGGCGCGAGTTTCAGTCTTTCCGCTCACCTTGTTTTGTGCTCCACACATGCAGACCCGCGGCTCTCTCTACACGTGCTTAGTGGCCATGTAATACCCAGTGAACTGGGCTGGTGCTAGCCAGTTGTAAATGGTACAAATCTGGTTTGCTGAATGTGCTCGCCAGCTTTCAATTTCTCCTCTCCTTCTTCCCGACATCAGTTTTCACCACTCGAAAATCTAATTCTAAGCCCTTTGCCTCGCTCAAACTACCCTTTATCGTGTCCTGCCCCCCCCCCGCTTTGTCTGGTCCTCCCTCTTCACCTTCCACAGAGAGGTTTTGTCACCTACACTGACGAGTCGAACCGCCAAATTCAATCACAGCTCCTCCAGCCATGCTGACTGTCTTAATGTCTCCCTGCTATATCTAGATTAAGTCCTAAAACTTCCCCCTCCTCCAGGCAATCACTGCTGATCCGCTTCCCTTCCTGACCGCCTTCTTCAAATCCTCCCTGACATTTGGCTGCACACAATCAGGTTCGCTTCTTTTTCCCCACCTCTTTCATTCAGATGAGATCTCCGGACCCTGCAGTTTGCCAGCACAATTAAGTTCAAACTGAAATACATTCAATTTCTTTTGCAGAAATAGATTTGGCATTTGAATTCAATAATCTAATATCCGGCCGCACACGTGACATTTCTCCTCTCCGTACCTTCTCTGGACCTGCCGGGCGTAGTTGTTGGAGGAAGCGGAACAGGGGAACTGGACGGCCTGGCTGTGCAGCGTGGCGTTTCGGAACAGGTCGCAGAAATTCTCAAAGAGCTCCAGCAGCTGGTCGGAGGTGTTCTCAAAGACGGCCAGCACCTCCGTGGACACCATGTTGTACACCACGAAGAACGACGGCTGCGGGAGAAAGAGAAGAGGGTGAAGATTGGGAGAAAAGGGTGATACAATCCACACAGGTGAAATACAGAGGACAGCCAGGAATGCTGAGGTAGTAATTATTGTGTCACAAATCATGTCAGGCTTCGGCTTCTATGCAAGTTTATAATGACCGAGATTATTCATATATTCTCCATTGGTGAGACCTAAATAGCTGCTTTGCAAGGAACTCAGAGAGCAGAGACTTCCTGCAAATAAAAACATAAAGTAATTAGTTACTATATTTTGTTTGTCGTTATGGATGAGTAGCAGGACTGAAGAGAATCTGTAAGATAAACGTCTCCTTGGAGACGTGAAAGAAGAATCCCTGCATTGCAGCACAAACAACAAAAGAAACGAGAGAAGCAGGAGAGAGTAACAAGGAGAGCACTGGGAGGAATTCAGATATGTGTGTGAGAGTGTGTGTGTGTCATTACCTGCGAGGGGTCGGTGACTCTGAGTGTGACCACGTCTTCGCTGGTATATTTAATGAAGAGGTGATGCTCATCCAACAGCTGCATTTTCCACATCCTCAACCTCCTCAGCTGATCAAAAAACTGGAAGAATCTGAGGACAGCAGTAGATGAGCATCTAATATCAGTACATTATGGAAATGGTACTTGACAGACTGAAGAGCTAATGTACATTATAATGTACCTATATACATACATACATACATATATATACACACGTATATATATATACGTATATATATATATACACGTATATATACATACATACATATATATATACGTATATATATACGTATATATATATATATATATATATATATACATATACAGTGGGTACGGAAAGTATTCAGACCCCTTTAAATTTTTAACTCTTTGCTTCATTGCAGCCATTTGCTAAAATCAAAAAAGTTCATTTTATTTCTCATTAATGTACACTCGGCACCCCATCTTGACAGAAAAAAACAGAAATGTAGAAATTTTTGCAAATTTATTAAAAAAGAAAAACTGAAATATCACATGGTCATAAGTATTCAGACCCTTTGCTCAGTATTGAGTAGAAGCACCCTTTTGAGCTAGTACAGCCATGAGTCTTCTTGGGAATGATGCAACAACCTTTTCACACCTGGATTTGGGGATCCTCTGCCATTCTTCCTTGCAGATCCTCTCCAGTTCCGTCAAGTTGGATGGGGAACGTTGGTGGACAGCCATTTTCAGGTCTCTCCAGAGATGCTCAATTGGGTTTAGGTCAGGGCTCTGGCTGGGCCAGTCAAGAATGGTCACAGAGTTGTTCCGAAGCCACTCCTTTGTTATTTTAGCTGTGTGCTTAGGGTCATTGTCTTGTTGGAAGGTGAACCTTCGGCCCAGTCTGAGGTCCAGAGCACTCTGGAAGAGGTTTTCTTCCAGGATATCTCTGTACTTGGCCACATTCATCTGTCCTTCAATTGCAACCAGTCGTCCTGTCCCTGCAGCTGAAAAACACCCCCATAGCATGATGCTGCCACCACCATGTTTCACTGTTGGGATTGTATTGGGCAGGTGATGAGCAGTGCCTGGTTTTCTCCACACATACCGCTTAGAATTAATGCCAAAAAGTTCAATCTTGGTCTCATCAGACCAGAGCAACTTATTTCTCATAGTCTGTGCGGGCTATGCGGGCTTTCATATGTCTTGCACTGAGGAGAGGCTTCCGTCGGGCCACTCTGCCATAAAGCCCCGACTGGTGGAGGGCTGCAGTGATAGTTGACTTTGTGGAACTTTCTCCCATCTCCCTACTGCATCTCTGGAGCTCAGCCAAAGTGATCTTTGGGTTCTTCTTTACCTCTCTCACCAAGGCTCTTCTTCCACGATTGCTCAGTTTGGCTGGACGGCCAGGTCTAGGAAGAGTTCTGGTCG